>NW_027281549.1:27500-111406 GCF_046629955.1 Centroberyx affinis | reverse complement strand
ACCAAAAGATGTGTTTCACTTGTTCACCTTTGGTAGGAATAATCCAATAACTGACCGGCAGTCTGTTTCACCAGCAAAAGTTTTGGTGGTACATTAGCATCTCCACTGAACGTTAACGTTAGCCTACATTTAAATTAGTTATTTTGACACTAAAAGTGTGTCTTTGTTTAGTTGCATCGTTTAGTTGCGACGCTTAATCGTAACTAGCGATGTGTAAGGTGTCAAGAGTCCACTATACAAATTATTTTGAGAGGAGGTTGTACCCAATTTAGCGTCTGTCCACGGACCACTGGTCGCCAACACGGACCACTGGTTACTACGGTTACTACCACTAGGGGGCGCTGAAGCTTGTGGTCGGTTATGGTCAGGACCAGCTGTTCAGTTAGGCGGTCTGGGATGGAGATGGTCTGTGGTTGGAGTGGTCTTGTAAAACGAGGAGGAGCCAAGATGGCGCCACTGTAAGACGCTTTTTCTGTGCACTGGCGAATCTTTTTTTGTTCAAGGCTTGAATTTCTTTGCCCAAGGCTAAGAAACATGTAAATAGTTTTTCTACCGTTAAGAACAACGCTTTGAGGTTTGTTTGTGAAACTTTGACCCATTTTTGACTTTTTTCCATGCGTTTTTTCTGTCGGACTTTGCCTTCAGGAGCTGGACCCGGCTAACGCTGTTGCTAACCGTTGGCTAACCGTTGTCTGCTTGCTAGCTTGGCATCCCAACCATAAACACAATACGTTCTTCAAACTCAAAATTTTTTTATGAGTGGGCATATTTTTTGAAAAGTTTAGGGATGAAAAGGGCCTGGTATGTATTGGTATTGTTATTATGCCGACCAATTTCTATTTTACCTTGCTTCTCCAGAGTTTTGGAAAAGCTAGTCTATGCAAGAATTTTAAAACACCTGAATGATAACAACATCCTGTATAAAACACCAATATGGTTTTCGACAAAATCACTCAACATACATGGCTCTCTTACAACTCATAGACAAAATCTCCACAGCTTTGGACAATAATATGTTTCGCAATTGGTATATTCTTTGGATTTATTGAAGGCTTTTGATACAGTTGATCATAAAATTCTCATTTCCAAACTTCACCGTTATGGCTTTCAGGATGTTGTTATCAATTGGCTTAGTGACTACCTTAATAATAGAAATATATATGTATCTCTAAAACGGTTGTATTTTCTAACAGAATCAAGCTATATTGCGGAGTGCCCCAAGGATCTATTCTTGGGCCACTTTATTTCTCATCTATATAAATGATTTTGCTTGGATGTCTGATTCTGCATTGCCTATTCTATTCACTGATGATACCAATATTGTCATATCACAAGCAAACTTTGGTTCCTTGATCAGAGAAGCCAATGATATTCTATCATATACTGCAAAGTGGTTCCGGATGAACAAACTTTCCCTAAATATCAAAAAATCCAATTTTATCATTTTCAGAAATAAAAATAAAAGTTATCCAAAGGAAGATGCTAAATTGTTTGTTAATAATATTGAAATCAACCAAGTCTCGTCTGCAAAATTTTTAGGTGTATTAGTAGATGAAAAAACTGTCCTGGAAAGACCACATTGACTATGTGTGTAAAAAAACCATGAAGTCCTTTTGGCATCATTAGAAAAGTTTGTTCACTGGTAAATCAATCCTGTCTTCTAACACTTATTATAGTTTAATGTATCCATATATATCCTGTAACATTATTTTGGGCCAGTACATATCCCTCTTCCCTTCAAAAAATTATTTTTAATCCAAAAGAATTTTTTAAGATTGGCAACTGCGTCAAATCACCATGAACCATCAGCTCCCCTGTTCAAGAAATTAAATCTGTTATCCATTTCCAACATCAATATCTATCAAACATGTACCTTCATGTATAAATGTACGTTTCAAAAGCACAGCTTACCAAATGTATTTCACAACTTCTTTTTAATGAACTCTGATGTCCATTCATATCCAACCAGACAAGCAAAGGATATTCATCTTTCCCTATTATCACACAACTCTTGGTCAATATGCCATAAAATACAGAGGACCATCACTTTGGAATACCAGTCCCCTCATCAAAACCTGTCCATCACTGCCAGTATTTAAGTCTAACATGAAATATCACCTGTGTCAGAGTTAATGTGCTCAGTATGTGTGTTTTATGTGTTATGTGTTTGTGTGTTTACTTTTGTTTTATTTGTTATTATTATTACTATTATTATTAATTTGTTTTTTTTCTCTCTTTTATTTCATTATGTTAAGGAAACAAATATCCATAATATCAGGATAATTTGTAAATCCTAGAGGGGAGGTTTTTACTATAAGCCCTTTGGGGTTTCTTACCTCTCCTGCACAATCCCTGCTATGTTTGTTTTTTATATACTTTTGTTTTATCACTTCCGTTGTGCTAATAAATAAACTAAACTAAACTAAATTGGTAATGGGGCCAAGCTAGATGTGGGAACAGGAAATTAGTCCTTGATATTACTCTGGTTTCAGGTTGGAGGTATGTGAGAAAACAAGAGGTGAAAGTGAATATCATCCAGATTTGAGAACAGAAAGGAGAAGGGGCGGGTCAGTGGGTGAAGAGAGATACTTAAGTGCAGCATGACATGAGTTGTTGCCATTCATGAATTGAACTGAGAATGCATGGTAAATTCCAATTGAATTCCTGGAGTTGGAATTGGAATTGCACCCAGCTCTAAAAACAGGATTGGATTTGAATTGGAATGATAGAAAACAGATTTGAATTCCATTAAATCATCAAATAAAAGACAGTTAAATTAAATACATTCAAATACCACCTGAAAGGTACCTTTAACATTTTATGATATTCAATATTGATAATACATTACACAATACGTGTAATCTCATATATGTGGTAAGAAAGTCTGTTCTGACTTATGAAAACAGCCCATGAATTTCAGCCCCTGGTCAAAATACAAGATAGCACAGGTTTGTGGTTGGAAAGGTTTTTAGCAAGTGGACAAGATGACATTCATTTTACAAAATCATTTGAGAACAACCCTTCTGGAGTAGTGTGGGTGATGATTAAAGATGATGGGTGGGGAATAGGCAAGAATATGACTATCCAGTAATGAAGGATGATTATGAAAATTGTTGTGTCCAGTAAAGAAAAGGAAGCCAGGGAAAGACCTAAGTAAGCCTACTAATTAGCATCCAATAACTCTAATATCCCACTTGTGCAAAGTCATGAAATGTACAATTACACAGAGGACTAACACATAACCATTGTTTGAAAAGATAGACGTGGCATGTAAACAAAAGTAAACGGAACTAGGACTGCAAATAATCATGTATGGGGCTGGCCAAATATAGAGGAAAAAGAAAGTAACAACAAAGAAAGCATGTTTATTCTGTAGCACCCAGGGACTCAAAACTCACAAACCTTTGACACCAACAGCATGTCATGAACATGGTGTGCCCATCTGAAATGTGGTTTAAGAGAGGCGTCACAGCATGACGTCAAAGTATTAGGCTGTCACGGGTAGGTGTGGTGAGGACCCAAACGCAGGGACAGCGAGGCAGGTGGTGATCAAAAACCCCAAGACTGGGTGTTTACTGAACATATAGCAGGTGAGACAGGAAACCAAAACAAGAACTCTTCACACAAAACAGACACAACAGAACAATTAACCGACAAAGACTGACTGGGGAAACAAGATTAATATACACATGGGGTGATTACAAATGAGACACAGCTGGGGAAGACAGAAAAACAAGGTACACGTAGAACTAAGAGAAACTAGACAGGGAAAACTTACAAAGAAATACCAAATCTAGACAGGGCAAAAGTCAAAACCCTGACAAGGCAACCAGCAGGGTCCATCCATACAAAGGCAGATTTCAAAATAGTGCAAAATATTCAGTTCTCAAGATACAATTCTGAGAATTTACAAGGGTTGAATAAGCAAAAAACTGATGTTTGAAGATGCTCTTTTTGTCCATTAACTGCAATGGTTTCCATGAGGGTATAATTCAAATAATAAAAAAGAAAAAACTGTTTTTGAGATAGAATTCAGTTTTCGAGATATTATTATTATTAGGCCGGCCGGCCCCTAATAATATGGAAGAGGAGCTAGTGTAGAATTAGGAAGAACATTGAGATGGAGATAAGAGGAGAACATATCAAATGCAGAGTAGACTGAGTAGGTAGTATTATTGGGAGAAATAGGAGATCTGAGGTCATTATTAGGCTGCAAGATTAAAGCTGGAACATAAACAAACATCACATCTTATTGGGAAAACACCCTACAGTTATCTGCTCAAGTTTTAAACAAATGTCAAGGACAAAGCTGGATGCCAACCGCCGTAAAACTAGAAGAAAAAGAATAAGAGAAGAAGAATGTCAAGGACAAGGGACGGTTTTTCTGAACACTCCGAAGCAGTAGGTGGCGATAATGCAACTTACCGTTGGATGCGAACTGTCGTGAAAAACGGGTAGAAGAAGAAGTCCCATAAGGGAAGTGCCGCAGTGTGCTGTGTTTCCACTCCCTGGCGCTGCGTGGATGTCACCTGGGTTTTAATCAGTTAATAAGTGGGAACGAGATTCATCGGATTTTAAAACGTATAACGGGCAGCAGAATGGCCTCTGGTGAGCACATGTGTTACATAATTGTATTTCCATTTTTGCGGCAAATGGCTTTTTGTATGGACGACGGAAAGTGTGTCAAATAGCATCAAAGCCTTAGCTAAGTTAGCTGTTAGCCGAGAGGCCAGGGCTCTGTCTATTTCATGGAACCTAGCATGCCTTTCGTTAACAGAAGAAAGCAAACAAAAAACAGTTGTTCAAACCATCAGTACAAGATTGGATGTTGTGGTCCGTTTCTTATGTTAGATTCCAGTAACAGTTACGGTGAAGTATTTATTGTTGACGCGATCTTATTTTTATGCTTAGCTAGGCCTCGTAGCTAGCTAGCTCACAATTGTTTGCTAACGTCAATTGGTCTTTGTTTATGCCTCCCCTGCATTGTTTTCCTATGCGAAACGGGAACTATTTGACATTAAGTATTTTCTTGTAACGTTATCAATTGTAACAATAAATTGTTGATATCAAATTTGGTCAATGAGAAAGACAAACGTACTGACGGAGTTGGGCGGGATTTGTAAACCTATGTTGGTATATTTTGATCCAAGATTTAGTCTAAGCCGCGACTAAATTGACCGCCATTTTTGTTGGAGCGGCGTGGTGACGGGCCTGTTTGCTAACGCTATCCTACTGAGCAACTTACTTCAGCGTGCAAGTCTACTGAGCATCGTTAGCTGCTTAGTCACCTTCATATTTAGCGCAGTGTTTAGTAACAGCGTTGGGTATAAATTTCCATCATGAATTTAGACTGCAAGCTCGTTCATCAATCTTTTGAAGTTAACCATGACTTAATTTACCTCTCTCAGATTCGGGCTACGGTCAGCATGGTGCTGCACAAAGGTATTGTACAATTGACAAAATACATAAAAACAAGGATGATGTTAAATGCAGTTCTCGATACATTCATGTAAACAAGCATGCTTAATTAACCTACTTACTCAGACAAATATATGAAATGTAACTTGAAACTGAAGTTAACTGTTTTTATTATGTTATCTTAGCTATGGATCATATGGCAGTCAGCAGAGTGGACAGGTAAGGCTCTTCTCAATTTACAGTCATTCTGCTTTTAGCTGTAAGTATCATAAATTAAAGCAGATTTTTTTTTCTTTGCGTATAGCCTGCCAAACTCTCTATTTTGGTTTACAGACTTATGGTCAAGGAAATGGTGGTGGCTCTTACACGGGACAGAGTTACAGTGGCTATGGACAGCCAGCTGTGACACAAGGTATAGTAAACATGCATCAAAAACTTGACAATTTGGGGAAACCACAGTACCTTGGATTGATGCCCCTTTTTGTAATTTGTTCCATCTTCAATCAAAACCAATCTTAATCAGGCCAATCTTGCTCAGATTATGCCCTCAAATGGGAAATGTTTTCAATTTCTGTAATTTAATTGCCTGCGGGCATAATTTTTCCGCTGCATGAGCACAGCAACAATAACTTTGCAAAACAATTTGAGTTTCAGTTTTTATTTGCTTTTGATGTTAACTTCATACACTCTGTGCTTTAGCAATTAAAGGGAAATTCCCACGCAGGGTGTTTTAAAAAAAATTGACATCTTGTCAGTGATCCTCAAAGCACATCAGTGGAGGAAGGAAGCAGTTGATCCGGATCTATCAGATATTTAATGATATTGTCATACATGCAAGGGAAGATCCGCATCCATGGCGGCATTGTTAGAAAGAACGCTCTGCTCAGCTGTACTAAGCCGTTTGTGTGGCAGCCTCTTGTGTTAGTCTAAATGTTGTTTTTACAGTGGTCTCTCCTGTTAACATAACAAATCATGGTTTGGTTTGTCTGTAAATTGACTGACAAATCAGATATTTCTGAATGTTGTGTGAATTTTGGCTTTAAATTTTTCTCTTTTTAATTGTCCATTCTGTGTTGTGACAGCTGAGGGTTATGGCCAGTCTCAGGCAGGCTATGGGCAGCAACAGACCTATGAAAGTTACGGACAACAGGACTCGTCTGGGTAAGAACATTAGCACATTACAATACCTGGAGTAAAACCCTGGGCACTTCTTGAACAATGGGTTGGTCCTGTAAAACATCTGCGGGCCCTGTTTTTGTTGGACCTCCACATTAGAAGAGTGTCATGATGTAATGAATCTGGGTCCCATGGAAAGATTAATTTAATCAATTTGCATATACTGAAATTGTTTGAAGTCTTCTGCTGTATACCTCTGCTAATATAACTGTATGGGAAATCTTTGGATGGTTGAAATCATGTCTCGTGTGCCAACTCTAATGATTGTGCTAAAACCTCTTCAAGGTACGGCGACAAGTCTGCATCTTTCACACAACCAGGATCAGCAGCGTCCTACGGGCAACAAGGTTCTTTTGGGCAGCAGGGGTCCTATGGCCAGCAAGGATCCTATGGTGGTCAGTCACAAGGAGGAGGAGGCAGCTTTCCAAGACGGAGTGAAGGTGAGGATACTTCGATCCTGAAGAAAGAAGACTGATTTTTTTGTTTAATTTTTCTCCTGAGGGGATGTTTTTAAATGTCTATCTAAAGCCTTAAGCTGGAGGATTGTAAGTTTTCTAAGTTAAAGACAGAGAAGGTTGTGTACTTTTGGGTGATGCAAAACATTCACACCCCATTGAATTGACAACAGTTGTTTGCTGGATTCAAATTTTTATAGGCATACTTATGATTATTCATTTTAAGGCTTCTGTTGATGCATTTCAAAGTGAGACTTGGCCATAAAACAAAATTTACATTATTCATATAATATTGGACAGTTCAATATTCATTTATGAACATGATCATGAGCAAGTCTTTCTCAAAGCTCATTTGAATGTAGATATTCAAATATTGAGTCCACAAAGTTGATCTCTATTTCTTTGTCAGTGCCAGATCTGTGTTTTCTGTCATCAAATGTTAGATCCTTGTTTTTCTAAATTCATGTTGACAAAAAACTGAACTAAAAACTTAGAAATCATGTGTTAATTGTGTTTTAAGGTGGATTTTCACTTGAAATTTTAGACATAGTGTTGACCTCAATTGTTGCTGACTGTGATTCTTAAATGACCAAGAATAAATGTACACACCTTTGCCTGGAAAAGGTGCTGCATTATGAGCAGTGTGCGTGCATGTTGCATTTTAGGAATCTGGTTAGTGTGTGAGTGTATTAAGTGCTCTCTGTATTTGTTGTGTTCTAGGTGAAAGTGGTGGTCAGGGTGGGAGGTATGGACGTGAAGACGGAGACCGCTCAGAAGGAGGGGGCTTCAGAGGCCGAGGCCGTGGTGGCGGGAGCTACGACCGTGGCGGCTATGACCGCAGTGGTGGCTTTGACCGCGGCGGTTATGACCGTAGTGGCGGCGGATATGAGCGCGGGGGCGGATATGAGCGCGGTGGAAGAGGCGGACCTCCTGGTATGGGGTAAGTCGCAGAGTGCCACTGCCCCCAAGGTACTTGCATACACCGTGTGAAATTAGGCATGACTTGTTCTAACTCATTAGCATCATTATCCATCAGCTAGAACCATCCACATAGAGATTATTATACTCACCACTCATCTGCATTGTGCTCCAGATCCCCAATCTCTATTTGGTATTTGCTTTTTTTTCACCTGATTCACCTACAGTTGTCACAGATCAGACACAATGGTATTTCACCCCACATGCCTGCCAAAATCCAATGATCGTTTCACATTCTAAGTGGTGGATATCTAAAGTTTGCTATGGCTTGTGTGACGTGCTGAGGATCTGCTTGTTTGTTATATCAGTGGAGCCGTCAGCGATGCAAAGACGACAGTACATGCTTGCTCAATCAGGAGTGCCATAGGCACGTTCGGCTCCCATTGTACAACAGGTGCTGTCCCAGGTATTGGGATTGGTTTTGTCCATTCTACAACCAAAGAGTTGACATTCACACTTCCCTGAACCAATACGGGACACTTCTTTTGTCAGGTTCAGAGGCTCTGTTTACTCTAGTGAATATGTGGTTTCATTTTTTTTTTTTTTTTGGAGAGCTTAGACTAAACGGATGTTTATGTAAATGGGGTGAATATGATTAACTCTTACCTTGGGCCTGTTCCTGAAAGAGGTAGACCCAAATTAAATTTAATGATGTAGCTGCTAGTTTGGAAGCAAGAAAGTGCTATTTTTATACAGCAAAACTTTTGGTCCAAGCACTCTGAAGCCAGCTGTGATGAACCATATTTTTCACTAATGTAAATAGTGCCATAGGTCCTCTTCATTTTTGTGGACAGTATCTCTTCTCAGCCATCATGTTTGTGAAGTCAGGTTATAGCTAAAGCGTAGTAACCACCCACCCATAATTCTGAGGTGTGCAACAATTTTCTTTTTTTAAATCTGGAGACTTTTTGCTATGGACTCAAAGCTCTGCACGTTGGTCCATTAGGTGACATCATGAGCTTGACACAGCCAACTGACTGTCAAAAAAATTTGGTGTATATTCTACTTCACATATCATTAGACTTGTGAAAGCCATTAAATTCAGACAAGAAGCTTTTCCAGCACATTTATATAATTTGACCTTCATCCAAACAAAGCCAGAATTTTATAGTCAGCTGATATGTCTGGCTGGCTGCCTGATAATGATTACCAATGGCTGTTTTTATTTTTATTTTTGCACAGTTGAATAATCTCCAGCAGCCATACTTTTTCACTGACTGGAAGAATATTTTTAGCCTGGTCTTTTGTTCTGAGAGCCACATAATAAACCACTTTTTGAGCAATGGAAAATCCATGGAAACAATGCCCTTAGACCTGGAGCCACATCTTGAGCTGCTTCACATTCAACAGGTTTCATTCAAGTGTTGTATTTTTGACATGGCGAAGATATGTGTTGTGTTAACATGGATCTACATTTTATACTACAGGTGGTCAGAGTGATTGAAATAAAACTTGGACCTCAGTTAAAGGAGCTCATAAACGCACTCAGTGGAAGATTGCTTATCAGTTGCTACATCCCTTCATACCAATTTGGCCCTTCATGTTGGAAAAACTAAATTCAGCTGGCTTCCCAGCTCTTTGTATCCAATCTGGTCATGTAACAAAAACTATACCAAATTCGGTAACCATGCTAAATGGTGATCCAGTGACATGTGAAAAATGAGTGTCTTCACTCGTCAGCCTGATTGTTCAGTCGGAGCTGCCTAGTAGTCTGTCCATTGATCTCTAATGTCAAAGACTAACGCATTCCCTCGTGTGAGACATTTCTACCATAGTCGCACACCGTGGCAGGAGTGCATACTGATGGGGATGTAGGGGAGCTTTGAGCTCTCAGTTGGGACAAAGGAAAAGCCATCATATCTCCAATTTTTCCTCTGCAGAGGTGGTGACCGTGGTGGCTTCAAAAATTTCGGTGGTAAGTGACGAGCATCAGAACTGTGTCGGTGGGGGAGGAAAGAACTTGAGTTAGCAAAAAGAGAGAGAGGGGGAAAAACTCAAAGTGAATGCCACCATTTTCATGTCCAAAAACCAAGGGACTCCACCTATTGTTCTTAGCAGGATTTCTCATAAATGCACTTCAGATATGGTAAAGAACATGGAGCCTGAGTAAAATAATGGTATTGTTGCATGAAGACATGGGTTGATTGTAAGTGGCAGAGGAGGACAGAGGTGTGCCCAAGGCGAAGAAGGAAAACATTCTAGAACTGGAGACATTTTGGTGGTTTTTATTTCTCTTCTAAGCTCAAAAAAGAAAACAATTCTCTTCTTGTTGCAAGGTGTTGGTATATGACGCAACCGTTCCAAAACACACGTCAGAAAGCTGTAAACATCGACTTTGTTGAAATGTTTTTTAAAAGTATCATTATTCATTGGTAGGGATGAAGTTAATTATTTTGTTTAGTATGGAACAGTACAGATGTTCTAAGATGCCTTGCTCATGGGTTCCCTTCCATCCTCTCCTCTGCTGTTTTACAGGCTCTCGAGACTACGGCCAAAGGGATGAACCAGGTAAGAAGCACCCCAAAGTGCCTTTGCGTTCTTGAGAAAGCACTCATAGTACCATGAAATGACCAAATAACCGTTGCATCTCACAAATGTATGAATATTCACGGTTTCATACATACACACAATGATTATTCATGCATTTTGCTAATTTGGGGTAAATAAGTCCTACCATCCATGAGGCCATTTTGATAAATGCTCTACTGCCCTGCGGGTGAGAGGGACATGGTAAATTCCCCTGCATGATCCCCATGCCATGTTGAGTAAATATAATGGAATGATGGTTCCTGAAACTGTAGTTGCTGATGTCTGTCTTTCCATTCACCTTGTCCACAGCTGGGGAGCAGGACAACTCTGACAACAACACCATCTTTGTCCAGGGACTGGGAGAAGAAGTCACGACTCAGCAAGTGGGCGACTACTTCAAGCAGATTGGCATCATCAAGGTATGGCATTAGTCTTTGTGGATACCTTTATTTGCCACCTTGTGTCCTCATGTGTTCCCTCTCACAGATCTGGATGAAAAGACAAATGTCATCATCTGTCTTATGACTGGGGAAACTCCAATTTGACAGTCAAATCTTGAATATCATTTCTCTGTCAGGGGTTTCTTTCTTTTGCAGCTTTCTTTCTCCCTCCATGTCACACTGTACTACTGACCCCTGCCTTTGTGAATGTGGCTGTAGTTTAGGCTGTGTTCACGTGATGTGAGAATATTTTGTCGACTTGATGGCTCAAACCAACGACTTGGAAACGTTCATGAAAGTGAAGCACTAACTGTTCATCCTTTGAACCAAAGTTACCCGTAGAATGATAACCCCAACCCCAAATATGTATAGAAATGATAAATGCAAACACATGTACTGAGAATCTAATCTCTTTGGTTTGTTTTGTGCTTGCAGGTTAACAAGAAAACCGGCCAGCCGATGATCAACCTCTACTCTGACAAGGCCACTGGGAGGCTAAAGGGAGAGGCCACTGTGTCGTTTGATGACCCACCTTCTGCCAAAGCTGCCATTGATTGGTTTGATGGTAAGAGCATTCTCACACTGTCATATTTAACATGCCTAGTGCACTCCTCGTCGACTCTCACTGATGTGTTGTCTTTTCCACTTTGTCTTTTCCATTTAGGCAAGGAGTTCAATGGTAAACCCATTAAAGTATCTTTTGCCACCCGCAGAGCTGAGTTCACACAGCGGGGTGGAAGAGGGGGAGGAAGAGGAGGAGGAGGAGGAGGAGGAGGAGGTATGTCTTGATTTCTCAGCTGGCTCAGGTCTCAAATATCGCAAATATCCAGTTTCTGAAGGTTGAATTGTGGTGCATTTGTGAATAAGGCTGCTTTGAGGTTCTGCTTAACGGTTATGAATGGTCTCTTGCCTTGTCAGGTTTTAGAGGTCGCGGTGGTGGTGGACCTAACTTTGACGTAAAAGGAGGAGACTGGCCTTGTCCCAACAGGTTTGTATGAGGGGGGATTGTGCTTTCAAGTCATTTTTTTTTTTTGGGATGGTTATCACAATACATGTAACAAAACTCAAAGAAGCAGATGGGGCTTCTTGAGTACTGTTGCCTGTAAAGTTGATGGTATAAACAAAATGTCTTTCTCTTACCCTTTCTCAGCTCATGTGGCAACATGAATTTCGCACGGCGGTATGAGTGCAACAAGTGTGGCGCGCCCAAACCAGGAGATAGCTTTGGAGGTGGAGGTGTGTGCTTCTACTTGATTTTAATACTGCAGAAAATTGTTTTGGACACAGCTCATTTCTAATGTACGTTCATTTCCCTGAAGGCATACATGGTCCGAAATTAACACTTGCTAAGCACCAAATGCCAGTAAATTTGTCAGGTAAATCAATAACATGGTACCGCACTGGCTGCACACTTTCTGATGGTGAGCCAATCAAAGCAAAACAATGGCTCTGTATCAAACAGGCTCCTGATTGGCTGTCTGACACTGCTTGACAAAAAGCAATATGGTCTAAACTTGTGTTTCTCTGCTGCCTGGATGATTAACTAGCCCAACGTTAGTTGAAACTTCACATCAGTCCCATGTGGTGACACGTACATGTAGCAGGTGTGAGGCTGCCAAAAAGGAAGATTTGTCTGCTCGCTGTAGGCAGGATGAAATACTTAAAATGTAGTTTCTGATTCTATACACAAACTAGCATTGAAAACGGGTAGGGTGACATTTCTATGAAAAGTTAACCAAATGTTTACCACGACCACATATCCCAACCTGTTGCCAGTTAAGAATATTTCACTGAAGATATTTCACTGTTTTTTGTACACAAAGCTCTCATTAATTTGTTCTCCAGTGTTCTTTTTGTCCCCTCCTTGTTCTGCTAACATTCCTCTTGTGCTTGTGTGTTTGCAGATCGTGGTGGCAGAGGCGGTTATGGCGGTGACAGAGGCGGTGGGTTCAGAGGTCGCGGAGGATTCCGTGGGGGAGACCGCGGAAGCTTCGGAGGCGGTGGCGGAGGATATGGAGGAAGTGGCTACAAAATGGGAGGAAGGTCAGTTCAAGAGGACTTAAACAGATTATTTTATTTTGTTGCATACGTTTTTACATGCAAAGCATTGCCTGGATCATCTGAATCCCAGCTCTGATGTAGTTTCATATTTGACCTGAAGAGGGCATAGTCTACCCAAGATACAAGTCAGCAAATTCTGAATCTTAGGGGCTTGGTGAAAGTCGAGGCCTGAAACACCAGTGTTTTTAAATTTTGTCTTCAGGGTTTTTTTCCCTGACACCCAGGCTCATGGAAACGGTGCTACGGCAGGCCTAGGAACCATTCTGGGCTCATAAAGAAACAAGCTGTCATGTGTGTAGGCAACTGAATATTCATGCAACACCCTGCACTTAAGCTATTGTGGTCCTTGATGATCTTGGTTATTTACAGACTTCCAATTTATTGATGTTTTTTTAGAGGTTGTTTTGTACTGTCTGTGCAGGGGGCAGTTAAAGGAAGAATTGTCTCCTTTTTAAAGTATATTAAGCGTCACCCATGTTAACTCCAAATTTTAAGGGGTCGGGGTGCATGAGAGGAGAAATCAACACAGAATCTCACCCACCATCTCCCTTGTACAAATGACTAAAGTCTCGACTGAATGACTAAAAGTAGATGTTAAGTTGTGTTCTTGGCTGCAAAACTCGTGTCCTGGTGAGACTCTAAAGCCTAATCTCTTTTCACCCCTTGTCAAATTTCCCCCATGCAGAACCAGTGGTAATCAAAATGTTTCTCCTCTCTCCTCAGAGGTGAGCACAGAGAAGACAGAAGAGACCGGCCATACTAAGCACTCAGCAGACGGGACACCATTCCAGCCCAGGGGTCAGCGGTGGTGGGAGGGTTGAGTCTGGGGGAGAGGGAGGAAGGAATGGGGAGGGGGGATAGATTGTCTCTGATCGACACTGATTTGCATACCTTTTCATAGCCAACGCATCCCAAGTATTGCTCTCTGGTCTGTCAGTGAGGGAAGGATGTGTTCAGCTGCTGTGAAGGGACTTTTGGGCTGTTTGGCAGTGTTGGCATATGGTCAAATGTTTTTTTTTTTTTTCTTTTGTTTTATTTCTTTGTACATCTTTTTAATTTCTCTCTGATTCTAGGTCCAGATGTTTTGTGAGGTAGACTGCGTACCATTGTTTTGTATGAGCGAAATAAACTGTTTTACTTGGGTTCTTTTTTTCCAAAATGATATTAAAAACTGTGATCTTTCGTCTGTGCTTTGTGTTGTTTTTCCACTCTTACAATGCTGGAAAGCAATTATCCACCAGGCCGTCAGAGCCACACTCATGTTAGAGCTGTAAGCCACTAAATTGAGGGAGTGTACTGTAGGGAAATCTGCCATGATCTGATGGTATTTCGCCCTTAGCTCCCGTGCAGCCCGACGGAGGGGCGGTGCTGCCTGTCCCTCCCCTTGTAATGCCCTGGGTTGTTGGTTGAGTTCAGTCTTCAGAGGGATGGAGATGTCAGTCGAGCAGCAGCATGCTCTTGGCTACTGACACTGCAAGGAGCCAGCATCTGACATGGAGGACTTGAAGAGAAATGCGTGGTGATGGTGCGTGCAGGGAGCAGTAGTGTGTGATGTTACTCTGGCCGTCCTACAATGAGCCGTCGACCTCCGGACCGGTGTGGGGTTGGACGGGACCTCGGGGCCGCCTGGATCCTCACTGTCACCGCACTGATCACCGCTCAGCCCGCGGGATGTTCGCCGGTGTCCTCCGACCCTGAGGTACTCCTATGGTTTTAGAAAATGACCTTATCCTCAGAGTGTAACATTTGGAACTCGTGACTTAAGCATTACTGGAAAAGAGCTGTTGGTTTTATCATACACTATTTGTATAGGACTTCACATTACAAAGTAGCCTACTTTAGCAAACGTACTCAAAATGTAAAAACATCACGGCACCACAAGGGTAAAAACAATAGAACACTAACAATAACTATAATGGTTTTAAAAAGTGATTTTAAATATAATATTGGTTCAATTGGCACTAAGCGCTCAAAAAATACCATAATTTACCATACTAAACTCACTAAGTAGTCTACTCCACACACTCTGTTCCATAGGAATATTATTGGGTTATCAGTGATTTTTTTTCTAGAGGTTTGGCGTGAAAGTAATTTTAGTTCGGCTATTGCTGAAATATTGAAGATGTAAGCCCTTAATAAGTAGCCTAATCTGTTTACAAAGCAGCACATTTTAGGTTGTGTATTGACGATTTTATTTTAGCCTACATGTTTATTTGTTGACATGATTTAGGCCAATGAGCTGTCGGTTTATATAACTGCTATTCAGAAAACTGGTGTAAATTGAAATAAGCTAATGGACACAGAGCACAGCTTATGAAAAGTAAAAATAAATCTTAATTATTTCCTGCTTTTTGTTTCGGGGTGTCTCATAATTACGGGCCTGTCTGTGGGTATTATTACAATGTAATTGCTCCACTGTGGTTGGGGCTACAGTGGTTTAATGTGACAGCGGCTGTTGTGGGCCCTCGCCACAATATAGACGGTTCCTTGATCAAAGCGGTTACTACATATTTGTTTCCACAACATTACCGATGCTGTCACGTGAAAAAAAACATGAAAACTTAATTTGGGCCCAGTTCTGTTTGTCTGTAATGGGACAAAGGGACATTTTTGTTGCACATTCCTGTTTGATGAAACACATCTGTCATCTGTTGAATTTTAATTTCCGTCCCACCTTTACCGCATCTGTAATCATAGCTGCGCCTGCTGCTGCCTGAACATGAAACCCGGCGGGTACACACGAAGGGGTGTGACTGAGAGATCATAATATTAAGCTATCAACACAGCTAATCTCACACCAGAGTGCATCGCCATCTGTACTCATGCACTCACTTCATTTTTTACTGTATTATGAGCATTAAACTTCAAACTATAGTTCTTGGCTTGCACATTTACACAAACTTCTTACCAAATAAGACCTGTGAATTTTCCATGACAGCCCCAAGGGTTTCTGTCTCTTTTGGGTGGTCCAGCACCCTATACATCCTCCTTGGCAACCTACAGGCACATACAGTAGCCTACATGTCACTACCTGACTGGCAGTGACAATGAGATGGAAAAATATCTGTTTCAGTTTTATGATTATTCTTCCCCCCCACAGTGAGGTATGCCTGCCTTCTCTCTACAAGGTTCCCTATGGGAATGTAATGTGTTAGTGTAAGATTATATTGGGCTAGTGATAATAATATTGGTCTGTAAAATCAGTAGGTCTGCCATCAGAGTTCAAAAGGGTCCAAATGTCACCTTACAGAATATTAGAATATGAGGCGTTTTCGATAGAGGCTCAGTTTTATGTAATGGCCACAAGTTTTGTCCAGGCCTTGGGAACGATGGCTCCATCCATCCATCAGTTCTCACCCAGCAATGCAATATTGATTGAGTGTGTTAACAATTGCAGGTTTTTCTGGAGAAGTATGGCTACCTGCATGAGGACAACCACATCCACAACACAGTGGAGATGCAGTCAGCCATCAGGTAGGTGTAATTCACCTAGTCTCCTCCTAGTACCTCTTGTTGTGACTCCTCAAACCCACCAATCCTGTGCTACTGACTGATCTGTGCTCCTGCCTTCAGCAGGGAAGTGGTCAGCAGTTGGGACAAAATCAGTGTGGAAATCACAGTGGGCTATCAGAGGTAGTAGTGGCAGTATGAGGTTGAGCATAATGTTGGCAAAATGTCCCATCTTCTTTGAATAAAACTGACCAAAAGTTCAACAATTAACTATGAATGTTGCTTTGATCTAAACATGCAGTAGTCGTATCTATCTATCTATCTATCTATCTATCTATCTATCTATCTATCTATCTATCTATCTATCTATCTATCTATCTATCTGCTGAGAACATGTATGCTGTGCGGATCAGATCTACAGTAGCTGGTAGTGTTCATCAGGGGGAAGGGTGAACTCGGTGCGGGACAGGCCCCGGGGCTGCAAGTCAGCGCAGGGCAGTAAAACACACCCTCACCTCGGCACTGGGAAACCTCTCCTGAACCCTCTCTGAACCATCCAGGAATTCCAACAACCTCGCCCTCTGGCCCATACACTAGCTGTACCAGAATGGGAATTGGTTGAAAACCTTTTGCTGGAGCCTGGTACTGAAAGCTTGTACTTTGTGTGTTAGGTAGTAAACTGTATGTGGACAATGATGCAGACTGTCAATGTGCTAATCTCAGTTCAGACTGCAGATTCTGTGGTCATGTATACTCTGTCCCAGCATTGCATCAGTTCTTCACCATTTTACTGGTGCGAAACTTCAACATATCCTAAGCTTGTATAATCAAAATTTATAATGGTAAATATTTGTGAATAGTTGGCATTATGAACCTCCAGACACATCCACTGACTCGTCCAACTCCCTCCTCCTCCCTGTGTTCTGAGAGACAGTAACTCTGACAAACCAAACATGATTTGTCCTGTACAGACTTTCAGCAAATTCAATTATATCTCTATTGAGCAGCATTAGGACTAATGTATTTAACCTTCCCCTTGCCTGGATCCTGCTCCTACAACCCTGCAATTAGCCAATTCAAGGGATTGGCATTACTTTATTTTGATGTGTTGGCTGACCATGCAAACATCAAAATAGATCATTGCTCCTTTCAGAAACACATGGGCAGAGCAGCACTTAATATTGTTTAGATAGGATTCTCTGACTGATCCAGTTAGTATTAAATTCTTGTGGATCAATGCCTGGTGTTTAACTACTCCAGTGACTAAATGCAGCAAAACCAAATGGTTACTCAGGATGAGCGTCATCATGCGACCTGTTCCCATCTCTGCAGGGAGTTCCAGTGGCTGTCCCGCCTGCCCATCACCGGGGAGCTGGACAGCGCCACCCTGAGGCAGATGGCGGAGCCCCGCTGCGGGGTGTCGGATGAGGGCAGCCAGCGGGTCTGGGCTCAGAGGGTGAACGCCGTCTTCACGGGAACAAAGGTTCCTGCCAGGCGGACACGGCTCCGCCAGAGACGTTATGCCCCGCAAGGTAAAGTGTGTGTGTATGTACATTTGCGAGGCTGTGTTTGTGTGCTAGATGCGCTTGTATGGGACATCTACTGTATGTGTTTCCATCTGCACTGTGAGAGGGGCATCTGCCTGCCAGCCACATTTATGCTATTTATACAAGAAATGCTTTCACAAGGTAGGAAACAATATGTTTGAGGATATGGTTTTGTGTATTTCTGCAGAATATGTTTTTGTTTGTGTGTTTTTGAGCATGAATGCAGGGCTGTATGTGCGTTTTCATGCGTCTGTATGTGTGTGAGCATGTACGCTTACATGGACATAATACTTGACCGACGCCCACGCCTCTGTAAGAAATGTGTGATATAATTTATGACCATGCATGTCGAGGTTTTCTGCCTTCTGTTATGGAGTGGTCATAAAGTCCCAGCGGTTAGCTGGGAGTGTCCACTGCTGTAAACTGGAGCACTAATAGGGCTGAGGGATGTAATTAAGGCTGGTGGGGTGTCTGATGTTGCACACGTCGGCCTGGGTCATTCCTGCACTTGGTAGCAATTGTAGAAGTCCACCCATCTTAAATTCTGCATTATTACCAGAGGAATTTCCAAGCAGTTCCTCTCTGAGCTCTCTGCATCCTAACCATTTCCTCTAGGAATTTATGATTCCAAGTTTTCCCCCCACTAATGCTGTCATATTGATTGCGTAAATTCTCTTACATCTTGTAGAAAATTATGGGGGACACAGTTATCGCGGATGATCCCAATTTTCTGCTATAAACATAGTAATAAAACCACTTGTTGATGAGCAGATCACGGCAACTTTGAACTGTCTAAAGACTGCAAGATTTAGAGTGGTTAAAGGTGGTTAAGAGTGGCTAAATGCTATAAAATGTCTTCCAGATTCCTTGGAGTCATTAAGCACAATGTCCTCCCAGCCTGATTTTCTAGATTTTTCTTTAAGAAAATCTATCAGAAAAACTATGAGCTGTAATTTTGCCCCTAATTTTATGAATCTGTGTGGGACAGCTTGATTGGGGCCAAATCTTCAAACCATTTGGTACTTCTCTACCCCAAGGCACATCAGCTATCAAGATGGCCCTCTAATATATTACTGGTGCAGGCATGTCAGTGCAGAAAGCCCACATGAACTGGAAAAGATCCAGACTTGGGGTTTGTTCCCTCCTGTGGTGTTACAGTCTGCTAACAGTGTGTGTCGATGTCCTTTCTCAACTGTTTGGTTTTTTTCTCTCTGTGTCTCTCTGCCGCTGTCATTCCTCACTTCTCCTTTGTGAATGAACAGCAGCAGTAGCCTGGTAACAGAGTCAGGAGAAGAGCCGGTGTTTTCTGCCCCCTCTCTGCCTCCCTCCCTGCTCTTTGCTCCTGCCTCCAGCCTCAGTTGTGAAAACCCTGCATTCCTCCCTGTCACTGACGAGGTTGGCTAATGCTCTGGGAATGTAGCGGTGGCCGATGTTTGCCGCTGCCTCTTCGTGTCAGTACCTGATATGTTCCATCTACTACCTGGGTAAACACATCCCGAACTGACTCTCTGGCTCACTTACTGGCTTTTTGGCCAACCGGCTGGCTGGCTGACTGAATGGCTGGATAACTTGCTGACTGGTTGGCTGGCTGTTTGTGTGTAAGACACCGGCAGGCCGAGCTCTCTGTCATCTGGTCCCAGACATGACTCATATGCGAGGTGGCGGCAGTATTACACAAACAGGAGCCTTAATGGCAGATACTGTTATACCTCCAGGCCAAACTTCATTCAAATCAGGCTTTACACACACTGATGATAGTAATGCAATAACTTGATTGTGAAATGTAATGTAGTGGGTGGTAAGGCTGTGTAACCATGTCCTGCCCAAGTCATGTACTCATCCATCTAGTTGTTTCATCCTACAGAGACAGGAGTTAGGTTTCTGCCCTGTGAGCCCTTATGGTTTGAAGAAAGCTTATTGTAAGAGTCTCTTTTTGTTTTGATTGATTAGGTGTCTGGACTAATAGTTTCAGACAAGGTTCAAAGCTACCATCCTGAAATAAACAAAGATCGCCCGCACTCTGTGTCTCTTAATTTTATTTTTCTTTCTTTCTTGGCACGGATGTTTCGGCTATCAAGCCTTCCAATCAAGTGCTTCCTATAAAAACACAGGTGTTTTTATATATATGACGTCAGCTGAAGTCATTACCATAATTGATTGCTTCAATCACATATTAATACAACCAACATTATCAATGTCACAATGTCAATGTTTTGTTTACATATTCTTTTTATAGAAAATCTTCATTTAAACCATGAGAAACTGTGCCCAAAATATATTGCCAGAGTTACCATCTGCCAAGCCAAATGCCGGTAAAATTAGTCTTTGGTGGATAATTCAATCAGCGTCACCCTCCACACTGGCCAGTAACCTTCTGAGATGATAACATTTGAATGCCTCAGTTATACACAGTCTTTGGTGTCGCCAGTTCTCAAACTCTTATTATGCTTCGAAATACAGTGTGATTCAGTTCTACTGCACTTAATGATGAATTACTCCATTGGATAAGTGAGTGAGCAAGTTTTAAATTAACACACAGTACCTGCTTCTATGCACGAAATGGCATTGAGGACATGTATGGCGTCATATTTCTGTGAACAATGTATATACATTATTTTGGCCGTGGACAGGTGAGCCGTTAATTTCAGACACTGGCTTCAGAGCTTCAGAGCTCATGCACCTCTTTCTCCTGCTGGGCTTTTCCTCATCTAACTCACAGCTATGCCAAACACCAGGCTGTAGGCTAAGACAGACAAGGCCTGCTGCTCATTCTCCCTCAGCTGTGGCGTGCTGTGATTTTGTTTTGTGTGAACGTCCGTGCCGCCGAGCCTCCTGGGAGCTCGTAACAGACCTTGACTTGTGGACAGCGGCCTGGTTAGCACCAGCTGGTGGAATCTGATGGTCGTTCCCACTGATATTTACTGAGCTGACATTCCATCACCCTTGTCCAAGATAAGCGTGTCAAGCTGTGATAGGTCTGTGTGTGTTTGTCAGAGGTGTGCGCTTATGGATCCGCACCCTGACCTGGACACTGTTAACTAGTTCAATACCAATCCTTCCTGCATATCAATTTCTTTTTACAGTATCATTGTAAGATACACAAAGATTTGGAAGTCATGGCTTTGCCCCGCTTCTCTCTTTCTCTCCTCTCTCCTCTTTCTCTCCTTCTTTTCCTCTGTGAATTATCCCTTCACATCTGTTAGACAGACTCGCTGATAGCACACACACACACACACACACACACACACACACACACACACACACACACACACACAGAGTGATCAAACTTTCTTTCACAGAAAAGCAGAGCCACGCGCATGTGTGTGTGTGTGTGTGTATGTGTGTGTCCAGCAGGCTCCTTGACACCAGTGACAGACATAATCCCTCTGCACCTACAGTGTTCCCCTCCACAAACAATAACTGTGGCTATCAGATGATCTTGGTCACTTCCTAATGCCTGTGATAGGGCTTTCTCCCCCCCACTGCTGCTATAGAGGGCACAATACTAATTGCTTCCATAAGGGAAGTGATGGAATGTCTTCAGTATCTGACTTCCTGGCCTCTCTGCAGTCCGGAGGGACCGCTTACTCTGCGGAGGTCTGGGAGGGAGAGAAGGCGCCTGTAGTGAGAACGCAAATCTCCACACAACATGTGGCAATAGCGTTAGGGTTAGCACAGGTTAGGGTTAGGGCGCACATCATGGCAGCATAATTAATCTGGAAATAAAATATGAGGCTGGGTTGAGAAACCCAGGAGGTGCTTTCAGGTTTTCCATTGACTCCAATGCTTTGTCATGCTGAGAACTTAATTCACAAAGTATCAAATCATGTATAGAAATCATAAAAACTACAGGAAGAGACCAGTTTTAATGACAGGCACATGACTCCTTCAGGCAGATGAAGGCAAATCAATGGGAGGACCACCCATTCACTCCCATACTGTCGTAGTATTTGAGTCACTGGGAGCTTCTGCTTCTTACCAACTATTATGTCTGTCCACCAATGCAACAAAACCGCTATGCAGTATAGTGTGACTGAAACACATGGATCATTACTGTGGAAACCGAGCATGAGTGGGAACTGAAGCACACATTCTGTTTCATGGAGTGTTCTGTTTGTGCACGCATGCACTATACACACACACACACACACACACACACACACACACACACGCACACACAAACTGGTATCACTGCCAAGCCAATGCCTTAATGGCTCCAGATATCCAGATATTTTTATCACTGTCTCCTGGGTGCTATTGCAGGAGCAAATATGAGCTCCCATGGTAATTCACAGTATGTAAGGCTTGCCTCTTGTTAACCATAAACCACTGTCTCTCCCATCTTTCACGTGACTTTCTAGTGTATATTGTCCATCAAAGCAGAAGTGAGAAATATAAATTTGTAAAAAAAACAAAAAAAACATGCACAGGTCCACATTCTCCTCCCCTGTCCTCTGCCCCTGTATGCTGCTACATGATTGCGAATTAGTGTGTAATGCAGGCATGTGCAGACCTCCCAGTCACTTTTGCCCTCCCCACAGGGCAAACATACTGTATATTGACTATGTCTTTAAATATTTGGACAACTGTAAGTGTGCTTGATTTATCTTGGCACTTTTTAGTTAAGCCTCAAAAATGAACACATCACTTGCAAGATAAATCAAGAGTGTTCCTTGTAGCGAGCCGTCTGTAGTACTGTAGGCTACCTACAACTTCATGAATTTGAGTCTAGCACTCAAGCTAGAGTATTTTCTGTCACAGCTTCCTTGTCTGTCCTACCATTCACTACAACGTCTCTAATTTTTTTTTTCCAGTCATTACCTCTGTCAAGGAGGTTATGTCTTTGCCCTTGTTAGCTAGTTTGTCTGTCTGTCTGTCAGCATGATATCTCAAAATCTTATGAATGCATTTCCATGAAATTTGGTGGACAGACAGGCCATGGGACAAGAAACAGTTGACTAGATTTTGGCGGTGATCTAGATCTGGGATTTCCTCCATTAGACGAATATTATGGAGCGTTGGTGCTGTCCGAGTGCCTTCTAAAAGTCTTAAAATTGATCTTAACTTCTAGTTCAAAATGTATTGACCAACTCTTTCACCCAGGTCTTCTGTCCTCTGTGTCCCCTCTTCCACACTCTCCTCTGGACTGGGAGAGCCAGAGAGACAGGCCAGCCTCCAGCTGGCTCCCCCAAACATTATCTAATGATTGTTTCCTGCGAGGCAGCCTTTCTGTCTGGTTGTTGTGGATGTGTGCTGCATGGTTGAGAGTATGTGTGTATGTGTGTGTGTGTGGTTGTTTGCTTTAGTTCTCAGATTGCAGCATTGTGTAATCCTATGTATACAAGAAGAGATTAGAGTCTTGTAAATTAGAGAAGCGCCGATTTTAAGCTCCCCCTTCTCTCGATCCCTGAACAAATGTGTGATTCTGATGTTTGCGACACATGTAATTATGCCTAAGTCGAGAAACCACAGACACGTGTTGAAGTAAATTGTTTACTGAAACACATACTCACAGTGCTTGTTAGTTTACCCAGCTGTGAGCTAACATGGTTAACATCCTATTATTTTGGATATGCCTGTTGGTCGGGGAGAGGCCCTGCGGTTCACTACTTCAAAACATTTGTTTTGAACATGGGATTTCTGGCATCCGTATTTACAACAAAGGATACGCAAGATGTGAATACTTAGCTGCTCAAGTCGGTAATAATAATGTCCTTTGTTTACAGAGCTCTGTTCAAAATAGTATTACAAGAGTCTGATAAATTTTAAAACAGCAATTAATAAAAGTCCATAAGGAAAGCAACAAAAAGGCAGGCATGAATTGAAGCAAGGTTACATAAGAACAGCAGGGAGATTAGATGGATCAAAACAAATTACATAAAAGTTTGACTGTACATGTGTTGTCTGAAAGTTTTTTAAGAAGTATTCACAACAACACAGACTTTTGTTTTGTGAGAATAACAGCCCTGAAAATGAAAATTCTCAATTGACAGTTGTTAGACTCCCCAGTTGAAAATGTGGGGTGTGTGGTGGGGCGACAAAGATCGTGAGCCAGATTTTAACCCACAAACCCTTTTTCTATCATGCTAACAGAAACAAACACATATAGAATATAGTTAAGGTGGCTGGTAAGTTCATTGGTGTCAAGCTGAAGCAGTTACCTGTCATCTTTAACAGCAGGTTGTCAGGAAAACCAGATCGTCCCCTTCAGCCCCTTCATGGGGAATTTGAATCTCTTCCCTCTGGCAGAAGGTTCAGACCACAAATGGGCCAAGTCTAACAGAGTGAGAGCTTTTCTGTTAGTGCTGTTTATTTTAATGATGTTCTATGGACTCTTGTGTCTTGTGCTGTTTTATGCACTTTATGTTTATATGTGTTCATGCTTGTTTTTATGCAGTTGGTTCCAAGGAGAATTACGATAAAGTTGAATTCAACTGAACAATGCCCTTCGCTTTTGCTCACTGATTACATTTTTTACATGATACAAAAAGAGTCTACTCCCTTTTTGTGAGGAGACAAACATCAGGTCAACAGCCTCACATGATCATCTTACATAATCATTCTATGGTCACAACATTGCCAGAGCACTTTGTCTCTGAGCTAAATACCTGAATGTAAAATGCAGCACCAACACAAACATCATATATCATAACTCATATCCCTCTGCACCTTCTCTCTCTCTCTGGATGTGCCTCAGGTGAAAAGTGGTACAAGCGCCATCTGAGCTACCAGATAGTGAACTGGCCTCGCCATCTGTCGCCGGCCCCCGTGCGGCTGGCGGTGCGCATCGCCTTCCAGCTGTGGAGCAACGTGTCGGGCCTGGTCTTCCAGGAGGTCCCTGAAGGCCCCGCAGACATCCGGCTGGCCTTTTACGAGGGAGACCACAACGACGGGGCCAACAACGCCTTCGACGGACCAGGTCAGGCTGCACTGTCACATTTGTTCATGGCTAAATCCTGCTCTTTCATTGCTGCAATATAGATTATACAACAGGTAGGTCCGGCCAATCACGGAGGCCATTTTGAACACTCAGGGTGGGAAACTCCCCCTGGAAGATTGGCATAGGTTATACAACTAGTATTACTTCAACGCATAAGTGAGGACTTCAGATAGATCTAACAGCTATGACATTTGCAGTTGATAATAGGCCAAGTAACATATAAATGTGAACCTATATATAGATCCATATGTTTCTAATGTTTTTTCAGTGGGGAATCTGTGAAATAATAAATGTTTGTATGATGTACCGCTTGGTGCACAACAGTAGGACAGAGCTGGGCTGTACTTGCTCTTCCTGGTAGTTTCCAAGAGTGTTCAAAATGGCTGCCGTGTGAATAAGGTCACACTGATTGATGTCAAGGAAACAACTATTGATTACTTTACTATATTAAAGAAAGTCTAAGCATACAATATCTGATATATGATAAGATTAAACTTTATTGGTCCCCATGGGAAAGGTATAGGATTCAGCAAGGAAAAATAAGGAGTATGAGCACAAAAATAGGATATAAAATGAGCAGTAAATACAGTAAACATAATAAAAAAAGAATATCAGCACTTGTGGGCTTATATAAGATGCTGCTGACAGTTTCAACATGCTAAGTAGGCTACAACACCATTTTATCAGTGATCACAGGGAAGAATGCCTTTTTGGGTATCATTGGTACACTTGTACAGTATAGAATACTGAATCAAACCATCACTAGCTGTTCCTTCTTTGTGATACCTGTCATCAGATATGAATTGTCATCAGATGAATTGTAATAGCCTACATACAGTAGGACAGGTGAATGGTAAGTCTCCCCTCTCCTGACCTGCAGGGGGAACGCTGGCCCACGCCTTCCTGCCCCGCCGGGGGGAGGCCCACTTCGACATGGCAGAGCGTTGGACGCTCAACGGACACAAGGGACACAACCTGTTCATGGTGACTGCCCACGAGATCGGACACACCCTGGGCCTGGAGCACTCTCCTGTCCGCCACGCCCTGATGTCGCCCTACTACAGGAAACTAGGCCGCAACCTGGTGCTGAGCTGGGACGACATCACTGCAGTGCAGCAGCTGTACGGTGAGGGGGTGTCGCATTCACGCTTTTGGTACTTCGTTGATGTTGAAGGCTTGTAGCTGATGCTTATCCCGAGTGTGAATCTTAATAAATGGAATCTAGTGGTAAGTCAATATATGTGTAACTACAAGCATCGCAAGGCCAAGAAATAAAGTCCATGGGACAACAATGAATTGCTAAAAACAAGAAGAGTGATGAAGAGATACATTTCAGAACTGTCTTAACTGTCTTAGTTTTTTTCTTTATTAAGGAAGGGGGAAGGATGACAGGGTTAGGGTTATGAAAGATGATTCTGTCAGGATTTAATCTATGGCCAGCAGGCTGCATGTGGTTCCCAGGTCAAGGGTGTTAACCTCAGCACCTTCACTGGGCGTTTAGAAATATTTTTGCCACTTTTACTTCAGGTTAACGGTCTGTGTAGGGGTGGTGAGCAGGTGAGAAATGTCTCACTGTCTGGACTCCGGTTAGACAGATTCTTGGCTTCATTACAGATGGTGAAATGGAAGTTGGATTTCAAAACAAAGGAATGATTATTGGAATAGATACAATTTATTCCGATAGGTACTGATTCTGTATGAAAAGAGTCTTTGTCTTTCAGGAAATAGAAAAGGAGTGTATTGCAGGATTGTCTAAATTCCTCCTCTGCCGCCCGTTAAACTGGGAGTCATGGCACTGAGCTGTGAAAAGGCCGGTTAGGGAGCCTGAAGGCCCACAGCTGCCGCCATAGAGCCAGAAGGAGTAGAAGGGGGAAGCCCATGCAGCTTCTATGAATGGTCTCTTGGCTCAATGTTCCCATAAGCCTTGAAAATCCTTGAAAGTTTGTGGCTTTGAGAGAGAGGCAGGAAAGATAGGAGAGAGACAGAGGGAGATGAAATGTGACAAAGGTCCCAAGCCGGTTTGGAACCCAGGACCAAGGATTTTTTTTATTAAAATACAGAGCACAAATTCATCAATACGCCTCAGCTCTCTGGATCTGGTCCATTCTAGGATCAGCACTTCACATCCTGAGGAAATCCGTATGATGGATATAGCAGTGTGTTCAGCAGCTTTAAAATGAATGATCCCACCATGATTTCTTGACTTGGTAAGATCATGAGTAAGAATTGAAGCTTCTATGATGTCTAATTCTGGCGAATGTCATGTCTTTCCCCAAAACATGCCAATTGTTAGTCCTTGAATTTCACCAAACAAGACCTTGAAAGTTATTGAAAAGTCCTTGAATTTGATGTCCAACATTGAAAATTAATTCTCCAGCATTGTCCTCATATGAAAAAATGTTCCTGTCTATGACAATGTGATTAGAAGTCTATGGCAGCATTCTCAGCTGTGCTGAAAGATTTGATTTACACAAGAACAGAACATCTTTTGCAGTCTATGTTTTTATCTTTACATTTCTTTCTTTTTTTATTGTAAGCGAAACATGGAAAAACATCAGATCTGATGTTTATATATATATATGTGTTTTTGATTTGTTCCATTAGGAAGAGTCTGATCTATCTGTTCCAGCTCTGTGGCCTCATTTCCTGAAGCTGCTGGTAGAAGAGTTTAGAGCGAGGGCAGCAGAGGTGGTGTGAACTTAAAAATAACACGCTACCTCTGCCCTAAAACACTCCCATACACAAATACATGCACATGTCTACACACAGGCACACACACACACACACACACACACACACACACACACACACACAACAGACCTGTGTGATTTCATCGCTCTAGCATGAACACTGTCTTTTCACTCACTGTTTTTACCATACACACAAAACACACACACACACACACCACAGTCAGTGATTATATATTATCTCCCCTCTCAGCGCTGCACTTACTTACACACGCACACACACACACACACACACACACACACACACATGAACAGAGTATTTACCTAGGAGTTTTGTCAGCTCTGTCGTGACAGATTGCTGGTGTTATTGAAGAGTTTGGGAGCTTTTGTGCGTCTTTATGTATGACAAACAGAGTGGTATCTATTTACTGTGAACGTGTTGTCCCTCCTGGCATGTGTGAGACAGGTTTCCACATGTGCTGCTGTGGAGAGCTCTCTCTCTGGCTGTGTTTTTACCACAGCTAAGAAACTGATTTTACTGCAGCAGTTGCGTAACAACATGCCTTTTTAACCTGTTTTAATTAAGCACCAAAAGTAGCTTTTTAAACTACTTGACCCTCCTCTGCTGCTAGATGCAGCTCCAATGCATAAAGGTTTTTCCTAGCTTTGACCCTAAAATCAAGGTGCAAAACAGTCGAAAGGGGCCAGTGAAAACGCAACCATCCGCTCTCTTCCTCAGGCAGTTATGCAGGAATGTCTGCATGGCTGCGGGACAGTCATACAATTACTTGGATAATTCAACTTTGAACCTGGGATCCAGCTCAATAGAAACTGGCAGGCAGGCCGAGTCCAGATGCCTTTTCCCGTGTTTGATATCTGGAGGAGAACCGAGCTGTCCGCTCTCCCTCTGGGAATGTTCTGGCCTGGGTTTCCTGCAGTGGTGTCTGCCAACCTTTTCTCCTCAGGGCCGCCCGAATTCACTCCAGATTAAAAACCAATAACTGCCCACTCTGCCACCTCCACCATGTCACTTTCCAGACACGTTTTCATTTTGACCTCAGTTACAGTCAATGAACACAGCATTTAATGCCACTTTGACTCATTAAGTAACAATAAATATTAACCACTAACTGAACAACAATTAGTACTAACAATTAGTGTTTAGATGGTCTTAGGAATCAGAGCCAGTATCTTTTACTACCTTTACATAGACTGCTCAACTTTTCCAGGGTTGAAATATTTGTTTATCTGCCTATAAAGAAAGAATCCAAGGCAGCGCTGCCAGATGACTGTTTTTTTATTGCCGCACATAAAGTTATCCAGGTATGCTCTCCTGGATTCTTTATTTAGCAGTCAGGTGAAATTGGGTGAAGCGCTGCATGTTTTTCTCCTGTGTGTTTATCAACCTGATTTTCACCCAGTGGCAGGAGACTGCAGCTGCTTCCACTTAAATGTCAAGCAAGGCCAGAGACAGACATGGACAAGTACCCCAGCTGCCAGGAGCAGTGCTATGAAAATGTTGCATCTGCTCAGCAGATATTAGGCCATTGTGTGTGTGCGTGTGTGTGTGTGTAACCATGCATGAGTGTGTGTGCTGGCATTGTGATGTGATGAGAAGCAGATGTCTGACCAGCCTGAGTATCTCGGTCTCCAGAGCCCCAGCGGACCTGACAACCTCTGATCCAAAAGAAACAACAGCTTACGTGAAACATATTGGTTTTTAGGGCCTTGACACAAAATATTATGGGTGCAAACATCATACACAGAGTTAAAAGAGAGACTTAAAAAGCTAAATAATCATTGCTGCATCAGTTTCTTTTATTAAAGTAAGTTCATATACCTCTACATAGACTCTAGTGTTTGGCTCTGTTGCAGGTCACAAGCATGATTAATACACATACTGTAGATACACTGTATGACAGGAGGCTTAAATTCTACTGTGTATGAATGTAAAATGAGAATATGGTGGGAGGTGGTGTGCTCAGGTGAAGTCAAACTTAATATACAACTCCTACAAAACCGCTCCCACACACACACACACACACACACACCCCCACACACACAACCATGCACCCTTGTGTACACTCACAATGTATGGGTCCACGTGTTATCAACTGTTGTATATATCTATTTTTCCTGCAGTCTTCCTCCGGCTCTTGGGTGTGCTGATTTTATCCACCTCTTAGACAAATGTTTGTTCAGCTCCTTGCAAACAAAATGGCCGTAATGACGTCCCAAGCACCGTCAGAACACAAACTGTTTGCTGCTGTGCCTCTTCTTTGTTCTGCGTTGAATGCTCTTTATTCTTGTGATCTAAAGTGCCAGGAATATATGCTAATATAGGAATATGAAGCTCTACGGACCATAAATAAATACGTGGATCCTTGTTTTAGTGTTAAAATTGCAATATGTTTGTGTGTGAAGATTTCGGTGTCCGCTCTGTCTGAGTCCCACTGTTTATTTCCCGTGCAGAACGATCTCCCCTGTCAGTATACATCAACCCAGCCGCATCCTGTAAAGGACAATTTAAATGTTAACATTATCCAAGTCCTGTTTGAGGAGAAATCTCCACTGTTTGTCTTCCTAGTCTGGAGGGCCATTTGTTCCCATGATGTCCAATTTAGAAAATACTTTAGCTGCTTTTGGCATGGATGGGAAATGAGATCGGCCTGTGCCACTCAGTCTGTCCTCAAAGCATTTGTTTGGTCCGTGTGAATTTTTAAGACCCATTTATACAGACAGGCCTTTACTAATGTGTGATGTTGACTGTACTGTCACTGTATCTTTTCATGTTTTTAATTTGTGATGCACTTATGTGTGTTGCTTGTGTTTTCACTGTGTATGTCTTTTATGTTTTAACTTGTGAAGCGCTTTGTGACACTTTACTTACTTACTGATTCATGGGAGATTTAAGCAGTGCAGCACAGCCTGGAAGCCAGAGAACAGTTTAATCAAAAGTCATGACAACTCTCAGTGGATTCATCCTTCTAATGCTTTTCAACTGAAATGTGTGAGCTCTACCTTCAGTTGCTGAAGTTGCCGGTGTGGTTGCTCTGCCTCTGTCTCAGGGAAGCCGTCAGACGGTCACCTGGTCAGGCTGCCCGGCCAGGTTTTCCACGCCGCCCTGCAGGAGTGGGAGCTGGCAGAGGTCCCCAGCGGGCATCCCGGCCCGGCCCAGCCCCTCTACTGCCAGGGTGTCTTTGATGCCATCACTATGGGTGAGGTCCAAATGAAATATGTATGAAATATTATTAGAATGTAAACAGCATCCGGCCACATCCTGTGTTTTTAGTGCGGCTTCAAATAACTGAGAAGGAAAACAAAACCCTGCAGCAACAATGGCGGGACAGTGGGATTATTCTGGCCATCACATGCATGCCACTGTTGGATATAACCATATTAAATATTTTCCTAACCTTTACCCTGTAGCGCAAAATCAGTTTCAAAACAGTAGAAAACAGGAAAGCAAGCAGGACGTTTGATGTGGTAAATACATCCATTTGCCCTTTTAATATTTTATTTCTGTCCTCTGTATGTGTGTGTGTGTGTGTGTGTGTGTGTGTGTCCAGACCAGAATGGGACGGTGCTGGTGTTTCGGGGTAGTGTATACTGGACAGTGTCAGTGCAGGGGAGCGTGAGCGGCCCCCTGCCCCTCCGTCAGCGCTGGCCACACCTGCCTCTGGCCGTTGAGGCTGCTGCCTTCTCCCCGCTCGACTCCAAGTGGTACTTTTTCAAAGGTACTGCCTAGCTTCACCTATCTTATAAACGCTTTTAAAGACATTTCCTACCTGTTAAAGGCCAAAGATGTATATTCAGTGTCTTTTAGAAAGGAATATGCTATTTCAAGGCACTACATAACTTCCCCTATCTCCTAAATTAAACAAAACAGCTGTAGTTATTACCTAACTTGTTTAAAGATATTACCAAGTTTCACTTTTCTGCTCAAGGCCCAAGACCTTGTCAACGGTGGTATTGAGATTCACTAATAAATGCAAAACAATGTTATGAAAAAAGTTTTTTTTTTAATGTGTTTCTTATGGCTCCTAAATCATCACCACCTTTCCTGCCTTTTGTCGTTTGTGAACTGTAAGAGATGTAACAGAGATGTTGATTCCCACAACAACTAATGTGTCAAAGTGACTTAAAGCTCAACACACTCATACTAAATCTCTCTGGAGAAGAGCGTCTCTTATGTCTCTTACATTTTATAATGGGTATACTTAGTTTAGAAGGAGCTGGGTTATGAAGTAGGGTGGCACGAAAAGATACAGTTTTATCCGGTTTTATGTGTTTTGTGTGGTTTTGGATTTATGTTAGTTTACCCATAATTCTTAGCAGTGCTCTTGAATTTTACATAACATTGAAGGCATTTAACAGAGGCTATCATCCAAAGTGGCTTACAAGTACAAACAAGTTAAGCAGGTGAACCTTCATTTCTATTACCATGTAATTGTAGTTATATAATTTACTGATAGGAATCTCACTATCCTCTACACTTTCCCATTTCATGTCAATTTAATTTTAAAAGGCAAAGTGGCATTCCAGCTGAATGTGAATTGTGATGTTATGCAAATAAGTTTGCCCTGCAAAGCCAAAGACCAGTTACTACATGAGTAGTAGAAGAAGAAGATGGCTTCAAACTTTATCTCATGTCCTTACAAAAGTATTATTGGTAGTCATACCCCAGTGGATTGTATATCATTTAGTGGCATTTATGGGTATATTTTTTGTTGATGTCAAAACTAAAACCTGGACATGGCCTTGGACTTAAATTATCACAGCAAGTTTGATGTGATGATGGTTTTATTGTAGACTGATAGAATCTGTGACCATTTTCAATATTATAAATTGTTCTTGTCTCCCTGTGTGCAGGCAAGCGGATGTGGCGCTACACAGGCAGTGAGCTGGAGCCAGGCTTCCCCAGGAGGAGCAGTGAGCTGGGTCTGCCCCGCCACCCTGACTGTGCCGTCTACTACGCCCCTCTGGGTCACATGGTCATCTTCAAGGGCTCCCGCTACTCCGTACTCAATCTCAAAACCCTGCGCTCAGAGCCCTACTACCCCCGCAGGCTGACAGACTGGACCGGGGTGCCACAAGGGACCAACGGAGCGTTGACCCGTCCGGACGGGCGCCTCTACCTGTTCAGAGAGCAGCGGTTCTGGAGATTTGACCCGGTCAAGGTGCGAGTCACTAGAGAGGGACAGTGGGTGCAGGAACTGAGCTGGACTGGCTGCAGCAACACTCCGCTGAGCAACAGCATCCTTTGACCAGCAGAGGGAGCTGTAAGCTTTAGATAAAGTGCCATTGAAACCTATGTTGATGTAAACTTTAATACAGAGGTTCTTTAACTTTTTCAGCCCAAGACCCCAGTTCAGTTCATGTGCTGCAGTGGGAGCCTGGCTCAGTAAACCACGGCTTTTTCCATGTAGGGACTCAACAGAAACAACCCACTTGGTTCCTGACCCATAGATGTTTTGAAGCACATACTGCAATGCAATGGATTTTACTATCTATGGATGTGCAATTATAGGCTCAAGAAGTTTAGATCATGATTGGACTGTATGCTGTTTTCAGTCAGCAGACCAAGAACCGCTTCTGTTCCTGTAAGGAAAATATTACACTACAGTTGGAACAACGTTCTCCCATCTGTCTTCTTTTCTCTTCTAATGTTTGCACACTGATGTCCTTTTGTCATTTCTTCTGCAGTGATAGTAACATATTTGTGTTACTGTATAAATTACTTGGTAATTTTGGCCTGTGATTGTGTGTTCTGTCCCGTATGCCAGACACAGTTTGAGGTTTACATCTTTGAACTACTGCTGCCACCATCTGGTGGCTCTGGAAAAGATCTTTTATTCTTCATTTTTTTGGGGTAGTGTGTGTGTGTGTGTGTGTGTGCTGTCATCACATATGAGGACTATTTTTAAATCACATGGAGCAATCCCGGGTCGCATGATGGCAGGTGGATGGTGAATGTTATTTCTCAGGTACCAGTTGACTTGAGTTGTGATTGGCAGGAAACAATGTGATACGTTGAGTTGAGGACAAAAAGTCAACTGTGACCATGATGAAATTCTGTCTGGTTAGAGCTGAACACAACAGTTTGTTGGAAAGGTGACTGTACACCTGGTTTCTCTCTCGGCATGTTTACATCACAGTTGACAGTCCGCTCCAAGTCTAGATTATTGCTGATTGCTCAGCTCACTATCTACTAATCCTATCTGACAATCAATTTTCAGGACCAATTTAAATTATTATGGAGTAATGAAACTGATCATCTAATATTTTGAAACATCACTGTCAGGACACATAGTTAGCCCTTATAATTTGACCAGAATAGAAAGACACAACTGTTTTATTCATCTGTCCTTTAATACTAAGCCAGAACACATTTCTCTGTATCACTGAACATTTTGAGCACCAAAGCGCCTCACAGTTCGTTGATCCTTCAAAACAAAATTATTTATCCAGGGAAAGTTGACTGAGCATGCTTGCTCTTTTCCAGCAACACCCTACATTCATACAGTTAGACACAATCACAACTGGGAGCTTCCCAGTCTTCCACAGTCTTCTACTGTTGGACACTGAGCAATTCAACTGGAGCAGCTCGTATCGTATTGTGAATCTGATCAAGCACTGATCATGACGCAAAATGAACACAATACCAGCCGCAGTTAAATCTTCCCTTTAGTGAGTTGATTTCAGAAGGTTCTTGGCCACACTTTAAATTGATTTTTCAGACAACAGGAACAGATGAAGTACCTGCTGTTGTTGAAGAAACAACTAGTATGACCTGAGAATGAGGTTTAGTGATTAAATGCATAGTATTTTCCTTTCCTTACATGATAAAAACAATTCCCATCACAGCTCTTATCTCTAAACAGCTAATATCACTGTGATGATCATGAGCACCGTGCAAAAGGTTGTGGGTTTGACTCCCATCTGTCACAGCTGATCTGACCCCATGGTAATTCCACTTTACAACACATGCATTAGTTGTTAAGTTTCACTTTAGTTAATCCCTCGGCTTACTCTAACCTTACAGTATTTAACATGTTTGAGGTGCTAGGCTTGGCCGTTTCTTACTGAACTGGCTTTGAGACTCCATATGTATTTATTTAAAAACAAATATTACACATCCTGATCCGACAGTCCAACTGTCGGAAGCCCAAGATATTCTCCTTAAATAGTTATTTATAAAACCTTGTTATACTACATATGGGAAAAAAAATAGACAGTCAGACAATTTTCCATATCAGATTGCAATGCCTTTTCAAAACAGTAATTTGGCAAGGTAAAGTCAACAAAAACGATATACCGTTGTTAGTATACAACTGAACAAACAAATACTATAACAAGGATCAGTTTTGAAGTGCAATCAAAGAAATGTAATCAAAGGTCACCAGGCTAATTACACTAAGCAAAGCCTGGTGTCAGAACTGGCACACAGATAGATCGACAGTGCTTCATTGGGGATAGCAATTAGGCTAAATCACACAGAGATAAATTCCCATTCAGGATCTCACTCAGGCTCAAGACTCCAAAGAGCATCTTCACACTGAGGTCATCTTTGTCCCTTTCAAAGGAAACCGACAAATAAGAATTGAATACCATCATCGTGAGGGTAAAACTAACTTGTCTAATGATGGCTGGCGTTAATACACTGACAATCACATACAGCACATTTCCTTCATGTTTTGCTATTCACAGGGCTACATTTTACCATCATAGCTGCACAATCATTAGTTGGGCCTATATAAAAAATACATTAGACATTCAACATTATTATTACTGGCATTGTCACAAAATATCACTGAAGTTGTACCGCTCTCTTGCCACTGGAACCAGTAAGAGTAGGATTGGGCAATTATGCCATTACATTGTGGAAATTTGTGGGACAAGTCAAACCATAGAAATCAAGAATGACACTTTTGAGTGGAACGTGTCATCTGCAGTTGAACTACGGTTGCAACCTCTGTGTTCCATGATCCAAAGCTGGTTCCTCCTGCATAACTTGACCCGACCTTCAAATCCTCTGCTTAAAGGGTTTCTAATCTTTTTCCTCCTATGCTGCAGTCTCCTCAGTGTAATATGTTTTTAATTGCACTGTGATAATTACCACACCGCGTGGCACAGCGGTAGGAGCTCAGATGAAGAACTCATCCACTGGCTCCTCACTGTGTGCGCGTGCTGACGGAGGTTTGGCACAGGGTTCGACTATAGTCCGACCCGTCTCCGCCACGTGCCGTTTGGAGGGGCTCTGTCCAGCTGCTACCGTCCTGCTGGTGCAGCCCTGCCTGGCCGAACAGGCGTCTGTATAACGGGGGAGCATGTGTATCCCGGGCAGACATTCAGTCAGCTCCTTGGCTAGACTCTCCAGAGCTGAGGCCCCGACAGCCGCGGGCCGCTCTGAGCGGGAGGTCACCAAAAGGTCCACGGAGGAGGAGCGAGTTATCAAGTTGACCGCCGTGTCGGAGCGAGGCGAGACGGGGACTCCCGTGTCTACGTTGGTCTCAGGCTCCTCCTCCTCCTCCTCCTCCAGGAGGAGATGGGAAAGGGACCGGGAGATGGAGGGGCGCAGAGGAGAGTCGTGGTGATTGGAGGTGGAGGGCGGGGCGGGGCTGCTGCGCTGGGACGAGTAGCAGGAGCTGCCTGGAGGGGTGCTACAGCAGCTGCCTGATCCCAGGCTCTCTCCTCCTCCACCTCCATACAGCTTCTCCAGGCCGGGGTCAGTGCGGGGTCTGAGGCCTAGGAACAAACAAAGAACAGTCAAGCAATGTTGTGAAACTGCACGATTAAAAACTTTTTCACAGCACTGACAGTTTCTCATGCAATAAACTCACATAGCAATAAAATGAAAGTTGACTTGTGTGTTCTCTGCTAAAAGTGAAGCTAAAAGTAGGACATTCCGATCCACTTCAAGTAACTGAATAGCAATAAACAAAACAAATGGTTAAATTACTTGCCAGTGAACTTTCCAACAGATATTTATCACAAGTATTAAGACTTCACACAGATGGCAAATTTTCCACGTTGGAGTCACCATCACTGATTCATTCTGACTTATTCTGATTCAGGTCTTGTGTACAAGAAAACTTGCATGTGAATTGCAAATTATTATGAAATACATAGCAATTGGTGATGTACAAGGTACAGTGAGGACAGAATATTGTCATGACTCAAGTCCTCATTTTATTCAATGGCCTTTGGGAGGCGGATGGGTGCCGTAGTGATTAGGAGACCTTGGCAGTGATATTGTCTTCTCCTGCTGCCTCTTCCCTCTAGCTACCGACAGTTGTAATATACTTAATGTATGTAGCATAGTTAACACATTATAGATACTGCCTTCACGTTCCTCCAGTCAGTTACCTTGCCTGTGTGCTGACCAGGGCAGGGGAGTGGTGAGGCTGCAGGGCTGCAGGCTGTGGCTCTGGCTGGGAGAGTGTCCTGAGCTCCTCAGCTGCAGCCCACGAGGGGAGACAGTGGGGCAGGTCAGGGGGAAAGCACAGGTCAGGGGTCGCTGAGGTTCAGCCGGGGTTTTCACCTGCGGTACACAAGAACAGGAGGGATTACGATTTACACCGGGACTAGAGAGATTAAAGCAAGTTAAGCAACTTTGACAGAATTATCATACACGCATCTAACATATGGCTCCTTTGGCAGCTTTGAGTTCGCCACATGCCTTTGCACTTCCATTATTACAGGAAGATTACAAGAAAGTGTTTTTCTCTCTCTGCTGTTTAACTAGTGCTATTTTGTCTTGAGTGTCAATTGAATTCTTCTGCCTCAATTGAATTCTTCTGCTTGACTTTAGTATTTTGTATGGATCACTATTTCTCTCACAGATAAAATGAATTTATCAGGGTTAGGTTTGGGAATTTAATGTAGTATCTTATATCTTGATGCAAACAAATTCATTACATTAAATGCATAAGAATAAACCAGGATTCTTCATAAGAAATGAATGGGAATTCTTTAACTAGAAAAAACTGAAATCCTGAGGCAAACTGCATTCTCATCCCTGCACTTGACATGCAACTGCTGCTTTCCCCTAAAAGCTAACTAGTTATTCTACTAGGGATGCTGGCCAAGCACACATTGAACAACGCGTACAAAAATCCCCTCTTTTCAAATCCAGATGTTTTACAAAGACAATGAACAAAGATTCAGCTCTTTGGACTATGTATGCTGTGAGATAATCATAGAGTAAGTCATCCAGGAGAGTGCTGTGTGTTTACAGTTAATGTGGGGCTGCCTCAGGAAAAGAAACCACAGAGGTTTGACATACCTCAACATTTAACATGGCATAAATCAAGAAGCTGGTCTTTCATCCGCCACGCTTATCTCACACGTTATACAAAGAGAAGGACAAACTAAATGACATACGGAGCGATTGTAAAAAACATGTTGTGCTGCATGTAAACCTACAATTAAAAAGCATGGACTGAACAATGATGTCTAAACATAGGGCAACTTCGAACACACGCACATTTTGAGAAATTTAAAAGCGTTTTCAGTGTGCTTCATCCAAACTGTGTATTAAATGCCACGACACTGTCTTGTCCTCACTTTTTAGTGCTGCTAAAAAGTAAGTACGCTTTAAGCTCTGAGTACCTGGAAGAGAACCTTGTTTCCATCCAGGTCTTCTGTCTGCCAGCGCAAAGTGCTGATGGGTGTACAGGGGTTGGGCAGCAGCGGGACCAGCTGGCCAATTTCCTCCACCTGAAACTGTAACACGGCAGAGTTGCATGGCTCCACCCGAACCCCTGGTGACAACTGCTTCAGGGCCAACTGCAGGCACAGGCCCGGCTCTGTGCAGGGAGCAGAGAGAAGTACAATAGAGAGGAATATAGCACAGTAGAATGGAATGGAGTGGGATGTGTTGGGCAACATTTTTAGACCCGAGACAGCAGGGGCTCTATGGATCACAATGTCAGTCGGTTGGTCTGTTCACCACTTTTGGTCACGCGGGTGAAAGTGTGCCACAGGGAGTTTGACTGCAGATATTTTCTGCACTGTGGCCCATCATTGCTGAAAAAATATAAAATCAACACTGTCAAAATCGATAAGAAACACATATCAGAGACTCACCTGAGTGGAGGGTGAACCAACAGAAGCCCGTCTTCTGCTCCTCCGCCTGTCGCTGCAGCACGGTCTCATAGAGCCGCACCGCATCCTCATAATTGTCATATGCACTGTACAGCGTCACCCGCAGTATCTCCCCTCCGCAGTGCACCGGCCGCACCCCCCACACGGGCATCCCTGCGCCCAGGCTATAGAAGTCACGGCTGGGCAGGAGGTAGGGCCGCAGCAGGGCGTTGCCTGGGGAGCTGCTGGAGGTGATGTGGACTCCTGCAGTTCGGCTGCCGCAGCTCTCTGTATGGTGGTACTGCCAGGGCGGCCGCTGGAAGAAGTCCAGGACTCGGAGTATTCGCTCTTCCCCATAGGCCTCGTGGAGGAAGAAGGTGATGGCCACAGAAGGGTAGCCTGAAATTTCAACAAAAAATATGGAAAGGATTTATATTAAATCAACTCTATATAAATGTAGATGCAATTCAAGCAAGAGTTAAGTGGATCTAGTTGTGGGATGACATGTTTATACCAGGTAATATTAATTTCAGAGTACATGCTTTCAGGAAGATATTGAAATGAACAGAAGGTTGAAATGGGAGCATTTTGTTATAGACAACTCTTGTTTTCCAATATGAGGTTCACAATGTTCTGCTGCTGTATGTGCAAGTATACCAAACGTCAAATGCATGGGCATCAGAGGGTTTTGCATCCCGCCAATAAAATAGAGAAAAGACAAGCTCCAATAATGATTTCCATGTTTGTTTGTTTTTTAATTAAATGACATGATCATTTCCATGCTCAGTAGGTTCCATGACTCTAAAGATCTTGAAATCCATTCCAAAACCCTTTGAGTAACTTCTATAACAAAATGCACGGTCATTAACAGGAAAACATGAAAACCTGAAAAGTTGTGATGCAAGATTTTCATCTAACAGCAGCAATAACTAGGATCTGTACCTGCCACAGCACAGAGGCGGGAGCGGGTGTAGTCCCGCAGTGGGGAGGCCCTCTCTGACACGTGGAAGATGCGGAGGCTCGGGCAGAGCCAGCGCAGCAGGCGATCCAGCGTGTGCTGCAGGAGGAGGGAGTCTCCAGGGTTGGCCAGCAGATGCATGTTCATCAGCAGGAGCTGCTGCTGCTGCTGGACCCGCCTGGCCATCAGCTCAACTAGGGTCACACACACACACACACACACACACACACACACAGAGATGGACACATGCACACAGACATACATGCTTTTTAGACCATGCAGCAAAGTTAAGCTTTAGCACAAGTAATAAATGTCAAGTTAACTATGACAGGAGACACTACTTACTGCCAGACGATGACATCCTACTGCAATCAGATCTACAGATTAAATAAAATAAGACAAACAGCTACATGAGTGATCATATAATTTCACAAACATTTTAGAGTTCAGACTAGTAAGGAGTAAGGAAAAAAAATCTGTCTCCATCTTGTGGTGGTACTGTTTTTTGTGGTGGTGGTAGGTTTGGAAACACGTCCCTTTGGTCACCATGACAACACATTACCTCTGTTGTTAGCTATCCTACGCTAAGAAAAAAAAAAGAAAAAGCTAAAAACTATGGGAAAATGCAAACAACCGTAATGCAAAAAAGCTATAAAGAGTGCTCAAAAGTTGAATCAACAGTAGCAGTATTGATATGAGATGTCAGTCCCTTCAGAATGCAGTCCCGGAGACCGCAAACACAGCTCAGTACCATTGTATGAAGCAAAGTTAGCTAACGTTAGCTAACGTTAGCCGGGAGCGAGCTAACGCTGAGACAAACTCACTCGGCAGTTTCGGCTCCGGAGTCCACGTTCTCATCATCGGTCCTCTTTAACACAGCCGGTCTTCGAAGCATTGTCCGACGCCACTTTCACATTTGGTAGAGTCTTCTGGACAAAAACAGCCCAAGTGATGAATTTACATTGTGCAGCCTCCCCGGTCCAAGTGGTGTGAAATGCCCCCTGTTTGATTTTCTCTCCCCAGCCCACAAACTGGTGACTCTAGCTGGGACGCTGACGTCACCAGGCAAACACGTACCGTTAGGTTATTGTATGTGCCTCTTTATAATTTGGGAACCAGATAAAAAGATATCTAAAAACTAAAAACAATTAGTGCCGCTAGTCCATCTAAAAATAAATTGATAGTACAACACGTTTGATAAGTCACTGAGAGTCCAAACAACAGGCGAAAGGGACTAGAACTGGTGCTAGTCTAAATCTAAAGCCGTCTATAATAATAGCACCAGATGGCAGGCGTCTAACAATATGAGAAGACAAAGGAGAGACAGTCCAGACGGGCTGGACAGAATTAAAAGTGCAAAGGAGGTGTGGATGGGAGTCTCTAAATCCTGAAAATTAAGGACGTCGTCTGGTAATACTTTGTTAAGAGCATTACAGTCCTGTCCAGGTCGCTTTTGTAGCAGCACACCCTTTTTTTTGACAAGACTATATTGGTTGTTATGGTATAGTGGTCAACTACAGCACATGCACATTTTACTGGAAGTAAGGAAAGTGGGTTTCCTATATAATTCTCTCACTAACTATCCATTTTAAGATGTTGGTTCAACACAATATATTTTCTTATGAGTCTCAGAAGAAATGTAGCACTTCAACCTCAACATACTGTAGTAAACAGTGTACTGCAGGCTTCAGAGGTCTGCAAAGTTCCTCCTGGGAACACATGCATTTTGACTGTGGCTTACCATTTACATTAGGCTTTAATTATGGTTAGAGAGGCAAGTATTTCAGACATGTACTAAGGCTTTCTCATGAAAGAGGACGTAAAAAGCACCCCTTGATTTTCTTTATTCTACATTTAATATGATGAAAACAAGGCCCTGTACAATCCACCTTAGCAGTGAGTACAATAACAATTATTTTACAATTTGTACACATTAGAACATGGTGCTAGATTGGTTCCATCCATTCAAAATGCAGTTGAGAATGAAAAAAATCCTCCTTGAAACCTGCATTGCCAGGAACCTTCCATTCAAAGAGGAGAAATATTTTCTTGGTTGTGTGTTGATCCAATAATATAGAAGGCCAGAACAGAAAAAGGTGACATGAGAGACCATACACCATTTACAGAGCTTTATGAGACTTGTTCCCCTGATTGATCCATTAGATAAAAGCATGCTGTGAAGCTACAGCTCTTGATCTCTCCAACCACTAGTACAGACCTGGGCAAAATATGTATCCGAATATGGCATCAAATATTTGACCTATGTGAGGTGTACTTGATTTATATTGTCAGACACTAAAAAAAGAACTCAAAAACAGACATATTATTTGCAACATAAGATGAATTAAGCACTCTTTATGTCCCCCCCCCCCCCAAGTATTCAAAATGTATTTTACTGCCGTTGCAAACCAGGTCTGTACCAGTTAACACTTTGTCCTCTTCTTTGATTTAAAACCCCCTGGAGGAAAAGGCCAATAGTGTCTGACAACCTGTACAGCCATCATGGTGCCACAAAACACAAACATAACACATTTACATCAACATTTAAAACAGGGGAGCGAATTCAAACGTTTTCTTGGTCTCCATGTTGCCGCCCATTCGCTTAGTAACACGTCTCTTATTTTGTTAACACTCCTTCCTCTTTCCTTTGCTTGGAACAAAATGTAATTAAGTGGCAAACAGGCTCAACCAATTCTCTCCAAAGGCCACATGAGAAACATGACTCTGTAACAAAGCTAGATCCCATCCATTCAATTCTCTCAGCAGAAGAAATCTAATATTGCTAGAAAACTTCCCTGTCTTTTGAATGATTTTTTTTTACACATTTTATGGAAGAAAAGTTAAGCTTCCCAGTGTTTCCCAGAATCAATGATGAAAGCGCTTCCAAGTTCATTCAAACGCATAGCAGTCCAAAAAAGGCTCTCAGTTTCTCTTGACTTGGTGTTAGGTTTCATTGAATTCACTTGTTTTATGCTACGTAAGTGTACACTTTGCGGTCCTCTGGCGTTCGTGCCAAATATTCTCTCTCAATGAGTCCTTCAATGCGCTTCTTGATGACTACAGGACTAGGGAGGAATCGTGCTCGCAGCTGCTGGGTGACCTGGGGAGACACAACAAACACAGGAGCACAGTCAGTACATGACACCTTCACCTCATTGTCATCACTTTCACCCTATTTATTATCATGACCATCATCAACTTGTTCCATATTGTATAAACAGAGATTATTTCATGCTTAACTTCTCTAAATAGGTGTGCTTTTAGCAAGGGACCATCACAGAATATTTTGCTCAGTACTGGTCCTGGTGGCATTGAGACTTGCTGTATGATCAGTATATCGATTCCCTCAGTATCGATTTCATTATCATTTTCTCAATGGACTATTTCTCACTATCTAATATAGTGGTTCTCAAAGTGGAGTTTGGGGCCCCACTGGGGTGTTTGAGTGAGTCTCCAGAAAAATGGTCCAACAGTTTATTATGTGTTATTTAATTTAACAGCTTGCACAAGGAGAACATTTATCTCTCTCCAAAAATACATTTGGAGGTCCTTGGACAGATATTGTACCTTTCTATTTGGGCATCCACATTCAATTCTCAAATAGTGAAATTAAATTGAAAGAGTAAAATCAAACTGTTCTCCATTTTGCTCAGGATACCATAAGACCTTTTTAGGGCCCATGCCTAATTTGAGAAGTCCTTCTGTAGATGTTTGAATGCTGTATGTTAATTTACTGATCTCTCCCACTGGCACATACAGTGTGCTACATAACCAGCACATGCTTTAGTAATATGTTAGACATCTGGGTCCTGAGCTGACTGACCTCTGCTACTAGTACGTTGTGCTGCATCTTCTTTCTGGACTTCATGATGCGGACTATGGCAGCTTCGATCTCATGCTTCCTGTCGTCGTCCACTTTCTGTCGTGTCTCCTTCCTCTCTGGGTCCGATTCGCCCTGTTTAGCAGCCACTGGGAGGAGCACAAAAAAGAAAAATACATGTTACAGACAAGCACCATAACATGCTCCAAGCCATGAACAACACCACACTCTGCTGGATTCTGAAATGTGCTGTTAAAGGAAGCAATACACTCTTATGGAACTCTAAATACGCTCTGATTTTGGCAAGTAAGTTTTCTGAATAATTTAACATTGTGTGATAAGGTGATTGGTGGCAGTTTGAACTGTGTTGTTTTGTTTACTATGGTACATGGTAATGCTTTAGCACACTCTATGTTTACTGAATGTTATGAGCTAAGTAAGCAAAGTCACAAAAACACCATAGTTCACTAAATAATGAACAGAGGTGAAGTTGAGCATTATTTGCCAAAAGGTCAGTGTATACCTGTACCTGTGCCTGTGCCTGTACGACTGTAATGATTACTGCGTTATTACAGCTCATTAGACTTACTCCATGCAGGAGCAACCGACTAGATTCAACATATGACAATACTAAATATCGCAAACTGCAATATCATGTTACTTTCTTCCTAAAACTTCATACACTTATTGCCCTAGCTAATTTTATTTACCTGTCTGGATCTTGACACGGTGCAGCTTGGAGGTAAACTGGTCATTGACTGTAAACACATGGCCGTTCTCAATCTCCTTGGACTTGGGCTCCTTGGTGAGAACTCTCTGAGTGGGCTTCCCACAGGCCAGCGACTGCAGCGCCCGCACCAGCTCCCTCTCTGGGATGTCCGTCTCCTGCTGGATCTCCTGCACAGTGGAAAGATCAGGGTTGGGGTCATGACAATACAAAAAAGCAGGGTATAAAAATTAGGAATTTCTATTAGAAATGCCAAGAGTTGTGTGTCCAAAAGCTAATCTATTATAGGAGTTGATCACTTTGTTATGTGATCTATTAGTCTATTTGGACTGTTGCTATCATCCAATATCAATCTACAGGTAGTTGCTTGTACTCTTTGGCATGGACTTCTGATGCTAGAAGGTGATACTTGGCGTCATGGGACAGAATTGCTGTCATTGTGATATTGGGAGAACCACAACACACTGTGCTGCAGTCTGATAGGGAAATAAGTAGATGAACTGTTCTGTACCTCGAAGGTGGACTTCTCCCTGTTGTTGAAGAGCATGAGGATGGTCATCTGGAAGGTGGAGACCTGCAAGATGTGCTTCCTGGTGTTGGAGCCTGTCACCTGGGCTCCTCCCACCCCGACCTCTGACCCGTCCTCCTGGGGACAGGGCAAGAGTTCAGAGAACTAAAAAAAACATGATTCATAATCCCCTACAACAACATGTGAGGAGGTCTGAATTTGGTTTTCTGTTAGCCATCGCTGTGTAGTTATCATGAAGATGATAACATAGGAGTGATCAATCAATTAGTTATTACTGGGCATTTTATTTCAGGGTTTTTAATGTCTTGCAGCATCACATCCTCCGCCTGTATAACCTAACAATGTATCATTAAAAAAAGAGAAATGAACACAATCATAAACAGATATTTGACACATTACTATAGAACTTTGAATAATGTGAGAATATAACATTCATAAATGCAAATACATAGTCTCTCTGTTCATGTAACATACAGCTTCAAGAAATTGCTATAAAGCTTAAAACGGAATGATACAGAAATTAAGAATTCAACAATTTTTACAGAATAGGACAGCCCAGTCAATATTTATGTACCTGAACAGCTCTCCCCTGAAAGCTGGCAACACTGTGATACCTTTGCACAGCCTGAAACTGCCACCGTTTACATTTTTTCATTAATTCTCGATGGAACTGTACATCGTACATTCATGTGACTTTACAGAGTAGAAGTTAATGATAAACTCTTCTCATTTGTCTCTGGCAAGGGGGAACAATAGTGAATGCTCATAAACACAGAAACTGTCTTATGGCATCAAAATAACATATTTCAAATCTTAAATGTGCTGATATTCCCCTTTAAGGTGACACATACCTTTTTGATGGGACCATAGAAGGTGGCGTTGAGGTCTGCAGAGCCCATATGGTGCTGCAGTGTGAGCTGTCTGCCACTGTGCTTAGCAAGGTAAAACCTGGAAGTAACAGAGGGGAGTCACACCAACAGTTAACATCTAATTACAGTCAATTTACCTAAATAATGACAATAGAAACAGGCCCAAGGAGGATTAGTTAATACCTTGATTATACGGCTTGGTACAAACTAATGAGAATTCAAATACTACAAACAGCCAAAACCTTCTATCTCCAAGTACGGGTCAGGAGACAAAATAGGTTGCAGGTCTACTTCTGGTGGGATTCCACTTGACAAAAGTTACAAAGTGCTTTAAATTTCAACTGGATCAGGATGAACATTTTCAGTCCCTGTACTAAAATGAATGAACAGCTCTAATACCATACACACAGATCAGCACCAAAACCCGTACAAAGCCCATACAGAAAGTGTAGAACTGACTCACCTTCTGAAGACCTCAAATGCGTGTCGCGGTGAAGGGGGAATGTTGCACTTGGGTGTCGCGGACTGTGTCGGCCAGTAGCCTGTGGTCAGGACTCTCACAGTCAGATCAACCCCGCCCAATGACACCTGAGGTTGGACAACATACAGCAGCACAAGCACGTCTCAGTGTACCATTGATTAAACCTTTTATACCAACAGCTCACTTCTAGTGTGGCTGCAGTTAAGACTTTGTTACAAATAGATATAATTAGCTTATACTGTAGCTAGAGTGTAGAAACATACTGGGAACATCTGCTCTTTCCATGAATTAGACAGATTAGGTGCATCCATGCAAAAGCAGAGATCCCTTGTTGATTTTACCAATTAAATCCAAGTCAGTCATGAAGCAAAGGTGTAGATAAAGCGAACAAGATGCGTTAAAGACAGCATTTTTAGTGGAGATATGGAATGTGCAAAAGGGGCTGCAACTCCACATTAGGAATAATAGTTGTTCTCACTGTTTATCTGGTTCACCAATTTATTATTGTCTGTTGTACTAGACATTTAAATGAATTAATAAATATGAATCAAACAGCCACTCCATTCAGCAAAACACAATGACTACCAAAATCTGGTGACAATTCCAGGTAGTCCACAGTAAATACAGACAGGACATGGTGATAAGAGCCATGTGACAGCGCAGCACAAGTCATATTCAACACCATGTATTCACAGGATATGCATAGTTAGGTGCATAATCACATTTATTTAATTGAGCAACAGAGCAATCTTCAGTCGGTCATGCAGCCATGTATTTATTATAGACTAACAAGCTGGCTGATTATTATTACATTAGCATAAGTTGTTATGTAAATGCCTCCTCACCCCAGTTGTCTGTAGATGTTGTCTAAACTCATCCATGGTGGTGTTGGAGATGCTCATGTCTCGGAACATTCCCTCCAGTTTAGAGGTGAACTGACAGCCGCACTCGGTCTGAGAAACAAGGAGCAGAAGACACAGGATTACACATGGATAATCAATGGTAAATCAAGGTATGTCAAACCTCATATTCAGGGTGTGAAACCAACTTGTCAATCGTGGCAAGTAGATACAATTCAATTACACAGCTGCCAAAGCAGGATGGAAGGGATTCATTGAAAACAGGTTGGCTGTGAGTCGAAGTGGCTGGACTTGACAGATTTACTATTTACTTTCTTTGGGCTGGTGGCTACTGTTAACTTCATATTAACTCTAGTCTAAACTTCTGTCTTCGGCTTTCAGTACATGGAATGAAGCTTAAATGCTCAACATATGACTTTGGGTAACCGTTTACAAAGTCACACAGGGTTTCTCAACAAACTGAATAAAACCTTTTACTGTGAGCTGTGATACGCTGAAAACTACCGGACAGTGATTCTGTGATGAAAGCTTTGTGGATGGGATGAGCTGTTCTAATGTACAGAGGAAAAACTGAAAATCTACAAACACACACAAAATCTTTGCATGCAGACATGCAGTTTTATGCAGCTCTTCCTCCCTCTCACCTTGAGGTTGGAGGTTGCATGTTAGGGTCCTGTTTCACAGACACCGACTGAGCCATGTCCAAGACTAAATTATTTATTCAACAGAAATCTTGATTGAAATCTCGTTATTCTAGGAACAGCCTCTGCTTGATGCATGATCGCGGCTATGTTACGCCCCTCCTCCTTCTCACCTTGAGCTTGGAGATCATGTTCTTCTCGGAGTCATCGGAGACGCTCTTGTTGGTGAGCAGCCTGCGGGCCAGGTGCTGCTTGTAGTACCGCTCAAACACATCCTTCTCCTGCATGAAGCGAAACAGCACCATGGCCTTGTCCAGTATAGACTCCACCTCCTGCTCTGTCAGCTGGACATAAAAAAATACACAGGACGAGGTTACAAACATCAAATAAGCAGAGCATGCAGCAGGCTACATACATATAATTATTGCAACACAGACTCAGTAATCTTCACAGGTAATAAATCCCTGGTCTTGTTATCACAACCTTTGATAAACAACACTGGAACAGGTTACACATGTCAAATTATCTCAACATCACTAGTTAGTAACCATCTTCCAAACCAAAACATTCTCAAGTACAGCTGTAGCACAATAATCAAAAATTATGGGACTGCAGCCTGTGTTGCAATACTGACACATGAAAAAGATGCATCTCAGTGCCCAAATTTTACAGAACATAATGACAAATCAAACTAGTAAAATAGCTGGTTACCTTGCCAGTTTGTTCCACTAACTACTTCTACTGAATCTTAATCAAAAAGTAATTTGCCGCACTCTCTGGCATGCTATCATTACACTGCTTGCTATGGCGATACGTGGTCTGGCATACAATCTTAAGGGTAAAATTACAGTGTGGTGACAAAGCCTGAAGGAAAAAGGTCAGTGATATCTATATAGTGTGCCCTAAAACGAAGGGACGGGTCTGTCAGAGGGCTCACCCCTTTCACTCCTTTCTTCAGCTTGTCGTCAATGAAGAGCGAGAGGTACTCGGGCGAGCGGGAGTTGAGGTTAAGGAAGTACTCAAAGTCGCCAGCAATTGTCTGTTTGAAGAGCCGGTCGTTGTTGAAGGACTCCTGGAGGAAGCGATCAAAACGCGACTTCAAGTCCAGCAGCCCCTACAGGAAGGAGGCATGGAGGGAGGCAAGGAGAGAGGAAAAACATGGGTAAGAGGAAAAGAGTGGAAGAGAAGAAGAGAGCGATCAAGACAGGAAAAGAGAAGAGAAAGAGACAGAGGGAGAGAGTTCAAGTGCATAAGACGTCAGCAGATGCTAAGCAAAAACTTTATTTCTTGTGCTTGCTGCCCTCTAGTGCCATTTCAGAGTTATGCATCAACAACTGAAAAAATGTCTTAATTTGATGGTATATCAGGGCTTAAAGCAAAAAAACATTCTGAGCCTGAAATGTTCCTGACTGATTTGGGGGGCGGGGGGGTGGCAACGAGAATAATTGACACATTTCTGTGCTGAATGAATGAATATTCAGCACACAGCATTATTAATCTATAAACCTAGTGCAATAAGGATAATTGTGGAGCCCCCCAGGGGTCACCTGGTACAAAAACAATGATGTGGAAATCAGTGGGCACGGTTCTCTTACAATTTACTCCTAAACCGTGCCCATGGATTAGTAAACCATGCGCACAGATTTGTAATATCTACGTTGATAACATCAAAGAGGGACTTTTAGGCCTATATACAGTGGGCCAGAGCCATTACACACAGCTTGGCATACATATAGTGAGCTGTAATAGCCATTACGCACCTAGACCATATGTGAACCATAACCATTGATTAATCACATCAGTAGGTCTAATTTATGATCCAATGTCTGTTTTGGTGACAATATGAAACCTATTTACTCCCTATAAATCATGCTTGTAGAAAAAGCATGTTAATTAAATTGTATATGCAACTCTGTGGGCCGCTGTGGTGTCCCTGTTTGACGTTATCAATATACATATTACAAATCCGTGTGCACGGTCTACTAATCCGCGGGCATGGTTTAGGACTCTGTGCGCACTGATTACTAATTCGAGGGTATGGTTTACCAATCCATGCACATGGAGCCGTGCGCGGTTTACCAATCGGCGCCCGTATGGATTTCCACATCTATTATTTTTTTCTTACCAGGTGACCCCTGGGGGTCATTGCTGCTGGAGCGGCAGCTGTAAGTATCGCTCCCGGTGTGGTCAGATATCGGAGTGCGCGCATAGCGGCGTTGTGTCTGGGATTGACCTCATGTGGAAAGAGCACTTTCTTTCTGCTGGTTGAGCACAAAGTGCAGAACAAACACCCGGTTCCCTTAATTTGTCGCACCAAGTGTCAAACGGTTTCCCATCTCCACCCGTTTATTCAATCCATACCTATCGCCGTTTGTTTTTTACTCCTGTCTCATCTGCATCTTCACCAGCTTTCATAAACTTTGTTTCCATATTTCAGCTGTGCTACACTACGGAATCGGTGCTACATTGTGATAGAAAGTAGCTTGCTGTTCATTGGATAAAAAAAAACTTGCTCGTAAATGTAAAATATTGCTTTGCTTCATTGAATATGATTGGATAAAACGCATCAAAAACTTTTTTTTTGTCGAAAATAGTTTGTGAATCTAAAACGTCCATATGCCGGAAATCTGGCACCTGGCCGGAGGGCTTTAAGCCCTGGGTATATACTTTACAATGAGCAGTCTATCCTTGCTCTTTAGGATTTTGACTTGGTGGTACCGTGAGGCCATCAGTGACAGAGTCTTTAAGAAAGCTAGAGGTTAGACAAGTGTCTTTTTTCACCCGTCCAAAATATGGGGTAAGTAAGTCATAATGTGTGTTAAAAAGGCAGCTAAACCGTTCAAATCGCCCCCTGCTCTTGCTGAAGAGATCAACTCTGGACTGACTGTTATAACACTGAGGAGAAAAGGTGTAAATGGATGATCCTCTTACCTGGATGTAGTCTACAGGGTTCTTTCCTTCTCCCTCCTCTGACACTAGAGCCTTGCCTTGCTCCCTCAGGTACGAGCTCATACACTCACACATGGTCTTCAGCCCGTTGGGGACCCTGCTAAACAGCTTATACATGCATGCCAAATCTGTAGGCAGACGCGCGTGAACACACACAGACACACAGACAGTCACAGACAGAGACACACACACACACACACACACATTAGAAACCCAGGACTACTTACTGAAAACAACTGAGCACTTGAGTTCAGCTGAAATTGAAATTCACCCTCTCCTTTAGTGCTGTGGATTTTTAAATTAGACTGAACTGAGAGTAAATTGAAATAGGCCTAACTTTGAAAATACCTAAATGAAAATACCTAGAGAAGAAAAAAAAACACTGTTTCTATTATTGTCTATTATTGCATTACTGGGAAAATCAACCATACCTCTCCTGCAAGTGAAAGTTATAAGATTTGTTAAGAGCGTTGGGGGATTTCTAAGTATCCATTTTGTTGAGTGATGTATGCACTTTCACTGTAGATTGGGTGGATTTCATTTCACCCGTAAATTGAACCAGATACTTAGCAGGAAGGGTGCAGAATGGCAACCATAAGATGGCAACAAATGTGTATGAATGAACATTGAACAAAGGCAGCATGGTATTGAGCTCTGACCTTCTGTCTTGCCGTTCTTGAGCATGTGGACAAGACCCGAGTTCTCCATCTCAACGATGGTCTTCATGTGTTTGGAGATGAGCTCCCTCTCCACCACCTTGACGATGGGCTCCTCTGTGGATTTGTCCAGGCAGTGCATCACCCGCTCAATCTCCTCATTGATCCTGGCCTCCACCTTCTTTATGTACACACTGGCACTGTTTTCCGCCAGGAACTTTTGGCTCTCCATCTGACAGGGAAAGAAAAGAAACACTTGTCAGCTCTAAACGACAGCAAGGCTCTTCAAATCCTTAAGTGTTTTTGGCACATCAAGAGGCCAATCCACTTCAGTCAGGGATCAAATTTCATCATGATGTATACCACTTGAGAATTTTTTTTTCTACAAAGCATGTCTGTTGTTTATTGAGCTACTACTTAATAAAAATAAGTAAAAGTTCTATTATTGTGAAAATGTAACCTTAACTATGAATCCTCACACTGTAACAAATTTTCATACAACTCCCACAATCCTCTACTCGTATTCAGAAAGTCTACTCAATCTTTGACTACTCAAGTCAACATCTGAGGAAAAAATCTGCTTTGATTTGTTTGGGATGTACATTATTGGAAATACATACTGTATATACCAAAAGTTGGACTGGTCCTAATTCACAACCCTTCATGACATGGACATGACATGTTTTGAAACCATTTCAGTTGGGCAGCTAGCTGCAGCTTGCATGACCACAAATGTGCCATGGGACTGTACAGAATCTGTACTTGTATTAAATACAACTAAGTCATGTTCTTAATCCACTTTTTTCTCTTAGATATTTAGAGCATCAGGGGAAATGACACTGTCCCACTAACCTGGAAAAATTCTGCAGACATTTCTAGGAACGGCGCCTCAAAGTCCTCTTCATAAACAGATCTCCCTTCGAGGCCGAGGATCATTAACATTTGGCAGGCGTTCCTGATGGCCCCCCTGGTGGAGAGGACGAGCAGACAAAGCATTAAGGCTGACACAGATCTTGAAGATCTTTCAAGAAACTGAACAATGGAAAAACCACATGTTCATCAACTCCAGACAGAATCTGTCTGTTTAGAATGCATTGTCCGTTCAGTGCACCTTGCTTTCATTTGTCAATATTATGGAAATGTATACATTAATATTTTAATTTCTGTCAAATTTGACTCCTTTCAGTTAATTTGTGGTTGAATTAAATTTTGGGGGCAACTGATAGCCCTAACAAAGGATGAAACAAATCTGTGGAAAGTTACTAATATGGACTGGAATTCAAGTCTCTCCTGGCAGGGAGGTGATCCAGGCATCACAAAATGCAGCAAATAATGGGAGAGAAGTAGGAAAACTGTACATCTCTTAGTAGTAATGCCAGGGATTCGGCAGCAGTGCAGCACCGCTACAGCGCCTCCCAATGGAGAAAAACTGGATCCGTTTATATTTGCATTCATTCAGAGCCCCATTATCTACCACTGAGCTATTTTTCTGGCAGCTATTCTGGGGTTTACACAAATATGCAATAGAATCACAAAATAAAAAAATGATCTAAGCTGTACAGATCACAGGACCTGTCATCTTGTGCTTTCACAGTACAACTATCAATTTTCCATAATGTTAACACAGGCAAAATGCTCTTAAAGAAAACTGAGAATGGATGCAAATTGTCACTGTCAAAGTGGTGAGCTAAGCTACAGGGTTGATTTTCTTTGTCATAACAGTGTTGCTACATTTTCCAACGTGTCACAATTTATCTGCTAGCAGCCACCTCCTTGACAGCTCTACAGGATGCAGTAGAGTTATGTCCCAGCCATGACGTTAGCAGCTGATGCAGATCCTTTCTTTAATGCGAGAAGCTCTTAACAGACTTCCAAAAACTAGTCCTGTTTTGTGTCTGAGCCTGAGCAAGACTTTCACAGAATCTCTCCTGGCAGGGCTCTAAGCGATCTAACCACAGAATTTGAATGGACACTAACAGCATTACAGTTCAAATCAATGATTTTGGACGACCATTTAACATTTAATATGCTTGTCAATTAACTTTTGCTAATGTTTTCATGGAAAAAGAATTGGCATACAGCTCAGAAAACCAATGTGTTCAAATGTCAAAGGCATCATTTCAGTGAACATCCCGGTAGATGCAACTGTAACAGATGTACTTGACAGCTCTGTCATTGCGTATGCCAAAAGCAGGCACTCACTGTTCAACTCTGGCAACGGAAGATGACTTAACATTTTCCCTGCTTTGTTCAGTAAATATAAAAGATGGGAATTCAATTTTTTTTTTAACCCAAATTAATGCTCAACTGAAATGTATTTTATTGTTCTGGCTTCTATAAGCAAAATTTAGTTTACTATACTTTTAATACACTACCAGTCAAAAGTTTGGACACACAACTTATGCAGTGACCAAAAAAAGTGTTAAACAAATGAAAACTCGTATATTTTAGATTCTTTAAAGTAGCTGCCCTTTGCCTTGATGGAAAGGCAAAGGCTTTGGAAAGAAATTCATACATAGGCATCAACTTCACTATTTATATTTGTCAAAGAAACAAATTTCAAGCATTTAAGCATAAGCCTTCAGATCAAAATGGCTTTAAGATAATGAAAAACATAGTACATTCAATCAGGTGTGTCCAAACTTTTGACTGGTAGTGTATTTCTACTGTCAATATCAACCAGTGATCAATTAAGCGGTCATGTAATCATCCCTATCTCTGGGTCTTGGGCTACCTGTCCACCACCTCCCCCTTCCTCTCGCGGGCGATCATGTCCAGCAGCGTCTGTCGGAGGTGGTCTCTGATGCAGCCGTAGCGAACCACCTGATCCCTGAAGATGATAAGACCCAGGTTGTAGACGTTCTCTACGTTGTTCTGCTGTACGTACACCCGGTCCTGTCGGCCAAACACAAGGAAAGGGAGAATTAATGTCTGAACTTCAAAGGACCACAGTGGAAATAAGCTTTTTTTCCCTTTATCATCCTAAATGGTCTTTCATCTGTTCAAATGTCACTGTTTGAAGAGGGTTTAGTGTCAACCTGTTTTTAACTGCACAAAATTCAATCTTTTATGAGAATATAAGCCTATTGCATAAAACTAACCACCGTATTTTAATGTGATACAGTGGTTACAGTGTAATTTCTGCGTGTTTATTTCAGACCATGATTGTATATGATTTATTGATCATGAATGTGATCTATCTATCCACTTATTGAAATGGTAACCTAAATATTTACTTAACATCTATTCTTGCTCATTTCAGTGACAATTCAATTACAGACCCCATGTTCATTTGGCAAGTGGCATTTCAAAAGCAGATCTGCTTTTAAAATTGACATCAGTGCACATCTATTAATCAACAACAGTAAAGACATCAAATGTTTGCTCACCAAATACATATATGCCTCTGTGGTGACAAGATGCAGGTATGACCAGTGTATTTCTGGCTCATAGAAAACAGACGCCAAAACTATCACTATAGGTCTAAGAGCCACACACACTGCTCCCCGCCGTGGCTCGTGTGTTCACTCCAGTCCATTAACATGGGCACCAAAAGGAAGTGGGCTCCCCTAAGCACCCGCCACATGTCCGTTCTGTGTCTGGTGTGTGGGGATTTGGTGAATGAACCTTACATAAATTTTAAAATGCTGCACAGACCCATCAACAAATCACTGAAAGCCAGCCCCACCACTCCAGTATGTTTGAACACACAGGCTCTTGATAAAAATGCTCTAACGCTGTTGTAAACAGGGCAGCAACAAGTATTAACTGGTCTGGTTCTGCGGTTCTTCTCCTCACTACAGCATCCGGTAACTGACCACAGGGAGCAGCTGCCACTCACCATGTACATCAGGATGTCTCTGATCATCACCATAGCCGTCTGATGGTCATTCCAAGCCTGATTCAGGGTTTGTAGGAAGTTATTGTTTAGGGAGTTGAGGACATCTTCTCGTACCTTTGGGGGAGACAGACAGACAAACACAAGGTGAGCATATTAGAGCTACTACTAAGGCTTCAGTGGCAATGGGATGCCTGTCCAAGAAAAAACAAACCCAACAAAGTACAGTTTGAGAAACATTGTTAAAGAGCAAAAATATCCCCAAAACAAGTTGAGATTTGAAGTTTATTTGTCATTTCTTGTTCATGCAGTCTTTTATTGTGATCCGTCTTCCCCTTTTCTTTTAGGACCTTTTCTCTACTATCCAGGCAGACAATAGCTTGATAATCCTCATGCTGCAGTGTGACTCAGCACTGTAAACCTAATGTCCCTGTGGAGTATGATTCGAAAGGGCACACTGGCCTCCCCTTTCTCTCCCTCTGGACAGAGATGATGCATTATCACCTCTATTCCTACTGCGAGACGAGATCAGCCCTCGCAGACTGACTCACTCCTTCTCCCCATCCAGGTCAAGCATCAAGGTGTAGAAAGGAACTAGACCTGAGCATAAATCTGAATATGCCTTCAAAATATGGCTTATGGAAAGTGCTTAGGGAGCGCTTGATTTATCTTGTGGAATGATTAAGCAGATTCAAACTCATGGCTTGCAAGATACATAAAAAAATTGTTTTCAAAGTAATTATAAGGTAGTCAGCTGCTATTGTTGCCTAGAGCTGGTAGGATGAAGGTGATTTTATGCTTATCTTATTCTGAAATTTCCAATTATGTAAGATTCTCTCTAGAACTTTCTGAGTGCTGCTGGTCTAGCATACAGAATAGCAATTTTAAAGTAAAGTAAGTATATTAAATGACACCCTTAAGTAATCAATTGCAAAATGATATTCAGAAGGAGGAGCTGCATTACTGTTTTAACTGTTTAGGGATAAAGTTGAGACTGGGGAAGGGGAAAGGTTGGGGTAGGAAAGCAGATCCCTGGTCAGTGCTCAACCGAGTCATGGTTCAACAGGTCTCAGGTCATCAAATCTCCTTACTGACTGTTAACTTGTAGGCTGCAATTGTTAACTATAATCTACCAAACCAAACTGAGAAGTAGTTTGAATGTTGCATAGAAATAGCCTTATAATTTAGTGATTTTCTTGTGCATATAAACTACTTAATCTCTGAGTATCATTCTGTCATTTCAATCCAATGGTGGCTACCAGAGCCACTCAAGTCTGGCTGAGGTGTTTACAGTAATTTAGCAAGACCAAGTGCCAAGTCGAGAATGTGCATTTAATTAAGCTGTAAGACAAACTGGCTTGTGTTCAATAGTAGCCTGCTGCTGAAATATTGTTTCTGTGTGCTTCGCAGAAGCATCCAGTACAGATTTAATTGTACTTTGTCACTAATTATGTACAACAGAAACAAGTGCAAGTTTAGGGAAAACATTTATTGTTAGCTTTCTCTCTCTTTCTCTCACTTAGTAGGAATTTAGAAACAAATTAAGTTCACAGTTCCGAGCATTATATTATTGTCCCTTGTACTTGTTCTTTACCAGGCTGCTTACAATAATCAGATTCACAAATATTTGGCATTTCTACCGTTGCACTTGCTGTGGATCGCTCTGAATAAGAACATCGACTAAAAACAGAAAACAGAAAATTCTGCTCTGTCAAAGCGTTAATCAAAGACACACGGATGCGCTGACTTTCCTCTAACAAAGAATGCTAAAACCCCTTTATGAAAGGCTAGCGGACAGGCGGCCTAGATTTGCTGCTTTGAATTGAAATTGTAAACACAGGACAAATTTACCACTCAAGACTCCCATCCCTAAAACAGGGCGCTCCCTGCCCCCGCCCATACCCTCAATCACAGGAGTCTGTCAGAAGGTGGTCTGTGAGCGATCCTTGAACAAGCTTTTCAAAATCTCCCATTTCCCAAGACTTGAGCAACTCCCACTGAAAGCCAATTTCCCAGCTTTCTAATTTCATTTTACTCCCACTCACTCTCATGAGGCTGCTCATGAATGGGAATAAATCATGTTTTCTGGTACTCCCTTTGTTTTGCAAGGATGCCACGCAAACACACTGATACCTGAAGTTTAACAGTAATAGGCTTAATATGAAACCTATGACAGCTTCTGTTCAGCACCGAATAGGCTTCTGAATAGAGGTTGTCGAGCAATCCGCCTAAATTCAACCCTATAATTCAATCAATTGCTTTGATTAGATTTTGATTTGCTTCTGCACCCTGTCCCTTCCCCCAACTCTCTCTTTGATTGTCACCCTGATAACAGCAAATTTGTTATTTGCAGTTATTAGGGTAGAAAATTAACACTTGCCACCAGACAAAGTTTTTCTGCTCTAACAGAAACTTGGACAGCAAATCGACAGTAATTTCAGTGTTTTCTTCTATTCTAAAAACGTAGCTGGCTGATGAAATAGTGAAAATGGATGCTCTCTTCACTGTGGCAGATAAACAGAAAAGTTTGTTTCCTGCCCTGCTTGCTCCATCTGTAACTTAATGTGCTGTTGCCATCTTGGCCGGGTCTCCCTTGTAAAAGAAATCCTAGATCTCGGCAAAGCTAGTTTAGATAAACGAATGTTAAATAAAACAGATATATGTATTTATTTATCTATCCATTACAGTCCTGAGTAAAAGAACAGTCAAACACATTGTAAATACACAAAAAATTAGGAGCATATGATTTCATTTGTCTTGCAAGCAATGTGTCATCACATGATGTTGAGTGTCTGGCGAGATTAATTAAGAGCATCTCAACGCAAACATTTCTTGGTGTGTTATGATAATCTCCATTGGTAGAGGAAAAACGCACAGATGGCTGTTTTAGTTTTAATGATGTTTTCATGAAAATGAGCATTGTTTTATGCGATGGCACTGCATGCGACTTCAAATTACCCTTGGCTTTTAAGGTTTAGGTTTGTTATGTTTATTACAGGTACACTCCGAAATTCAAAAAGTTTTATAATCCACACTGGTTAGCAAAATTTGAAAGCTTGCAAGTTCACACATTGCCTTCTATAACCCTGCCATGTGCGCCTAATAATTCAAGGCTATTCTCAAACTAGAAAAACTAATATGAGTATCAAAGGTGTGCAAGACACCTCATGAGAGAGATTACAGGGTTTTACAGTGAAACCTTTTTCAAAAACACATTCTCCTAAAAATAAATTAATCATACTACATATAAAATTGAGAAAGAAGCATGTGCAAACTAGAATAAAAAGGGAGGAGGAGCACACTATGTTTACAGATACATTTTTCTCTAGAACTCGTAAAGCTCAATTTGGGAGCAAGTGTGCTCCTTGGAAAAACGTCAGTGTAAGGAGACACAAACCAGCCAGATGACTATTCAAGCCAGCTATTCTTACGTGGCTCGCTACCTCAGTCAGTGAGTCTAGCTACGGCCATAAACTTAAATGTAATGAAACTTAGAAAACATAAAACCTAATCAAATGATATCTACAAATATATCTAAAACTACCTGATATGTCACGACACCTGTGTTACTGACCTTAATTTGTTAAATCAAGTGCTACTACATGAGGCAGTCCTTATACCGCCCTGCACTTTAATGATGAAGTGCCACTGTAGAATCGCTGTAGAATTGCATCCTAAATTTTCTCCACTTTGTTAATGAGGTGACATTGTCTCTTTCATGGCTGAAATGTACCTCCCATATTGACAGTGCTCTGTTGATTTAGTGCTGCTACTTCAGTCGGGGCTGTGGTGTAGCCAAGTGTATCTGAAGCAATGGTCTGGGCCCTAAGGTGGGTTGCATAAATAAAACAACTGGATCCAAAGCTAGTGACCATGTTACACTGTCAAAGCCTTCTCAAGTCCTGCAATGAAGGCTGAATAAAGCAATGTAGACTAGCTTGGTTAATTGCCTAAAAGGATATGTGTCGCTAGATTGGCCTGTAAAATTTGGATCCCCTGAGACTCTGATGGTGTATCCTGTCAACTGATACTTAATTAATGTGCTGCAGCTGTCTTGGCGTACCATCTGTGTCAGCCTTACTTTGTTGATAAGGTGTTCAGTGACGACCTCCCGCAGGCCCGTGTACAGCTTCTCGCCATGCTTGTGGAGCACCATCGTGTAGGCATTCCTGTACAGCTCCTCGAAGCTCAGCCCGCTGTTGTTCTTCCTCTGGATCTCCTGGATGGCGTTCTTCAGAAGGTCCCAGATGTTGTTGACATACTTCTCATCCATCGTCATCTGCAACAGGCAGGCCAGTTGGGTTAGACGACCATCTCACCTCTGATTATTTGTACTAACATGGGGGACGCCATCCCCTTACATCCTCTCTCAAATCATTCCTTTTTTTTTTTCAATGAAATATCAAGCAATAGTATGTAACACCAAAGATCTTTTTTAAAAGTAGCCTCCACATGCAGACTGTCTCCTACCTCTATTGAGTTTTTGTCCAGGGATTTTTTCTGTATTGGAAAAGTGGGGATGGGGGTGTGGAACAATGGTCTACCTGGCTAGTCCACATGAATAACCATAGGCTTGGTTAAGATCTATAATCTCTATCACATACAGTACAATTGATTATTCATTATTTACATTATGTTATTAAATCCTACTATTGAGAATAAGCCACAAGCTTACAGTTTAAGTGGGAACTGTGTTGTACCTGTGATCACAATTTTACTGCCATTTTAGCCCCAGAGTCACTCCTCCCTCCACTGACTACTCCCTACATCTTTACTGTCTGGCTTGTCGTTGTGAAACACTTTCACAAACACATCTGTGAACTCACACTAGGCCTTAAGCTGCCTTACGTCAAAGAAGTCATAACATGATAGCAGTTAATAGCTACAAGGATGGCTGCTGCTGTCTGCCAGCTCATTTGAATCCACGGTTATATTTCATGCAAACTCGAGCAGCTAGAAAAGTCTGAACTTGGATGTCACATATCTGCTTTCCCTAAGTAGTATTCTGATTTAAAAAGATAAATTTAACATGTAACACTCTCCACTGAGCAATACATTTTGTTGCATCCCAACAGTGTTGCATGCAAAAACATGGACTGCTTTGAATTTGTTGAGAAATACTGAGATATTTTGATATCTCTGATATTTTTATGTTATCATATGGAGAGAATCACACCAGATATCTGTGGAGAAACAGTGGGGGAAACCATGCGCAAAGCATAATCCACACCGGGACAGTTACTGGATCTATGTAGTAGCAATAATGCTGTGTAAAATGAAAAGAGAAAAAAATGAAGACATTTGCAATTAATTCCAGCAGGAGAACAACAGGATCTGGGGTGTGCCATTGTACCAATGACCCCCAAAAATGTAAAATATCCTACTAGAATTTGGTCATTGCACCCAAACGTCCCCTCCAAAAATCACAGGCAATGGAAACTTAAATACAGTTTATTTTGAGTGCACTCCCAAGTGCCACATTTTGCTACGTGTTTTTCTGGTGTTGCTACATTTTTTTCTCTGGTTGAATCAGTGCCGATGGCAAAATCCAGCCAAGTCATGAAAACCTGATTCATAATTTTTCCAAAGAAACAATGCTATACCACTGTTGAAAGAATACAGATTACTTCTGATTTAGGTTAGCTCATTTTCAATTGGTTGAATTCTGTTCCCTGTTCTCTGTCCCTGATTTCTCTGTTCCCTGAAAATGTGTTCAATAAAGATGCAAGTTACTGAGACAGTATTTTCAGAAGAATGGAAGAATTGAATTTGAAAAACAGATTGTGTCTGGAACATGGCAGTTTGTTGCTCCAAGGATGCTGGCTGTTACAGGAGAAAAAACAAAACACAATGTCCATTTGGGCACGTTTGTGTCCATTGTAATGACCACCCACTCAAACCTGATCCTGCTGCTCAATACACCCCCAAATTGTCTTTTTAACTGGGCCTTCATTACCATAGCAGCAACAGCGGCAGCCACATACCGCTGCTAAAATTAGGGCTGCATGATTATGGCAAAAATGATAATCCTGATTATTTTGCTAAACAGTGATCATGAACACGATTACATTCATGATTATTTGTCTCAGTTTCAGGGAGAAAAAAAAATTCACTTTTGCACCTTTTACTTTTTCAGTGCAGTATTTCTCAAAGTAGTGGCAGCTAGAAAGTCTTGTTTTCACTCTTATTGTCTTATTGTGGTCCTTATTTACAAAATGCAACAAATAAAACTAAACAACAAATGTAACTGACGATATACAGCTACAGTACATGCATAGCAGGTATAGTGTCTCACAAGGGCAGTTTACCCTGAGGCAAACTTTGCATAGAATCTTTACTTGTTTGTCATCATCTGGTTTAAAACCACTTTTATGAACTAAAACACGTTCAGACTCAGGAGAAAGATTCTCCTCTCTGACATTGGGCCGATCCATTCTTTTCCACTTTGCTCATCACTATGTTTTTCCAAAGATGGCCTACGTGCGGTTTCTCTCTTTCCTTCCCACCAGACCTGGGCTTCATATTAACTCTCGTTTTGGTCAAATGGGTGCATATTCAAAGGTTGTGATTGGTCACACATAATGGAAGTGCTTGATATACCACCACAGGACTTTCATGGGAATTGAAAATATAACAAACACTTCAATATCACCTAATTACACCATAATTAACCGTGTAAACATAAAATCTGAATATACAATTATCTATGATTAGCCTAATTGCTTTTTGGTTAGTTTTTAGATTACATGGAAGTAATAGAGCTGCTAGAACTATGCTGATTGATAAACTCAAAGCTAAGTTCCTAGACAGAACTTTTTTTTTCAAATTTACTAGCTAACATTTGATTCACAGCCTATGTTACTTATTGTTTATGTGGCCAGCTCTTGATTTGTGGATGGTGTTGCTGCCTCAATTATGGATACTGAAACAGCCTCTCAGAAGAGATAGGCTATCTTATGGATTTTCACCCTGTTTTCTGAAAATCTTTGCAATAGCTTAATTAGGGCTAAATTGGCACAAAATCTCATGGTCATCATGAAGTGTTTCAATTAAAAAGATAATGAACAAGTATGAATAAACACTAATGCATACCTGTCAACATTGGGCTTTGAAAATAAGGAAGATTTTCCGGGACCCCCACCCGATCATAATTTTTACATTAGGAAAGGGATTTACTCTCTCAGTTCCAGAGATCTACCAACTAGCATGCTAGCTGACATATTTTTTCCCACCGTGACCAATACTAAACTCCATCCTAAACCTTGCAAAACATGGTTGTTTCCCAACATACTTCTGGTCAGGAATGGATAAATAGTCTCCTAAGTGTCTAAATATCTATATAGATATTTAGCTTTTTTTTTGCTGGCGTCTGATCAGGGACGGACTGGGACAAGAAAATGGCCCCGGACTTTTTGACCCAGACCCGGCCCACATCCAGCCTGCGAATATTCCACCATCCCCACCTCATTGACGCATAGGCTACATGATAGTGTCACTACTTATACAGTATATAAAGTACTACATACTATCTGTTGCCAGCAGACCACCACTGTGAGGATATCACAAGATTGAGCATTTAGTGCATCATGATAAAGGGATATATTTGAAAAGGCGATCAATAGGCCTACAGATGAAATCAGTCAGGGATTGCCATTGCCATTTTTATCACTTTAATTTGGTAACTTTCAACAATAAATATTTAAATTAACCAACACCAGGTAACAATAAATTCTAATAAACTATAAAGTTGTCTAATAACAAACTATAAACAATTAAAAGGTGGAGTAAAGGGATGGACATGTAGAGAGAGGCACTGAGCCTCTTGATGCCGTTCCACCAGCAATGGAAATGCTGCAGGTGCTTGCACTACTGAAAAGGTCAGTAATTTTTGCACATTTTGATGCCTCAGCTTCACGGGCCTTTACTTTTTGTCCCTCAATTCCTCTGCCCCACCTTTTTGTTTTTTGGAAGGATTCCTTTCTATTTTGTTACGTTTTACTGCTGTCTGATCGTGCTGATCGGCTCATCTGACGAGGGGTGGAGGCATAGCTCACTCACCGCTCTCTCTCGCTCACTCACCTGTCTCTCTCGCTCACTCACCTGTTTCTCTCGCTCACTCACCTGTCTCTCTCTCGCTCACTCACCTGTCTCTCTCTCGCTCACTCACCTGTCTCTCTCTCTCTCGCTCACTCACCTGTCTCTCTCTCGCTCACTCACCTCTCTCTCTCTCTCATTCACCTGTCTCTCTCTCTCTCTCACTCACTCACCTCTCTCTCTCTCTCTGTATAACTGTAAAAATAAAAAAGGGAAACACGGGAAATTTACGGGGAAAATTACCAAACAGGAGCACGGCGGGAGAGGGGGTGAAAATACAGGAGAAACCCGGGAAAAACGGGAGAGTTGACAGGTCTGACTAATGGAAGGCACTGAGGGCAGAGTTCTATACTGCTGTCGATAACTGGGGCGGAAAATTAACAAGTCTCATACGCTTGCTGATAAACATGCTCTTCCCCCTATTGGCTCTCACACTGAATGAAAAAAGGCTAGATTAGTGACCATCCCATAACTAAAAGGTCAGAGGTTTGATTCCTGCACCAGCCGATTTCTCCATCAACAGTCATGGGAAGTTGGGTTGAAGTGTCCTTGTGGAGGAGAAGAAACCCCTGCCTGCTCAATCACTGCAAGTTGCTCTAAACTCTTACTGATAAGAGCAACAGCGGAATAGCTAAAATGTAAAATTGAAGGGATACAAGCCAATATCAACATAATATCTGTAATATCTGTAAAACCAGCCTTTATACAGGCCATTCAACTTGTTTAAGCCTTTTGGGACAATTATTTATGTGTAAAGTTGTCATTATCCTCTGGATACTCTATTGCTGTAACTGCCAACCACACACATTCCTGAGTATGAGATGAGGCTCAACTACAGCATGGCCACAAATTGTCAATTCTTCATTAGCCATTTACATAGGTTGTGTATAGGCTTACAATCGCCAGACAAAGGCTGGCAGCTTAAATTTTGTGTTATGTGTAAGAACATATTTTTCTATTTACCTGCCACTGTGGGCAGTGAGCAAAAAAGTTATTTGGTGCAGCATTATCATTACAACTATCCATAGCTGGACTGATAATGAGGACTGGGTACTTAGCTCTCTGATCAAACCCCCTCTTGTAAAGCTTCATTCTTACAGACTTCCCAGTAGCCAGGCAAAGACATGTCATATGTGCCAAAAGAGAAACGTGTGTTCTTACAGTGTGGCACCTCTAGTGAGGAGGAGCAGTGTGTGCTCCTTCTCACCAGACAAGCCCAAACACATGCATGTCAAGATGTTGCTCCCTGTCAGGGCTGGGCCACATTCAACAGGCTCACATAAGGTCCTCTCTAAATTAATACCAGGTTTGTGGCTGAGACTTTCTACTCTGGCTAAGGTGCACAATTTCAAATCCATTTCTCACAGACGAGAAATCAAGCAAGATGCTGGATGATATGCAATCATATTCAGCCAATTACAGGCAGGCTGAAAATTCATGTTATGTGAAATGGGGTCAGTTCGTCTAAATGAGGTCCTTTAATGACTTGCAGACAAAGGGAGTGACAGGTGGATGGGGAAAAGACCCCTAAACCTCAATATGAACACTGCAACAATAACACAAAGATAGCTTCACATAGCGTCGATCACTGTAGCCATTGATACGAACCATAAACTGGGTTAGCTAGTTTACTCTACGTTAGCATCCGGCTACCTAGAACATTAGAAACGTTACTGCAGGTTCTCGCAGGCAGTTGGAAATCCAGCTGGCATTTCAATGCACACATGTCAGGTATACTGATCAAACACAAAGACGGCATTCATTTGACCAAGAAAGCCTAAAAGCAGTAAAAACAACAAGTGTCAGGAACAAGTGCTAACGTTGGCTAGTCAGTCAGCAAGTATGTCGACAAATCCAATTTGCTAGCTAGGCGAGTTGTGAGAAAAGGGACAATGATACTGATTAATAAACACTTTGCTGAGCTAGTAATATAGCAGGGTAGATAACTAACAAACCAGTCAGTTACTTAGTAAAGAGTCGGACCAACAGGAAATTTGACGCCTGCAGTTTGTTTACGAATAGGCAGGCCATATATGCTGCTCAGCTGGTTAGCCTGCTAGCATTTAGCCAGCAACCCCAGACCACGGTGATCGAGTCACCGCCTGTCGGGCAGACGGAGCACCTATCGCGGTGTGCACTTACAGGAAAGGCCCGTATCCTCATCTTGGTGTCCTTCTTGGTGCCGCCTTTGCTGAGATTGGACATGGTTAGCTAGTCCGTGTACTCTGTATTCACATGAAAGTGTTCTCCAGAGAGGGACAGGGACGTCTACTGTTTATGGAGCGGCCGATGGGCTTTCACTCGACCTTCCTCGCAGGTCCGTGTCCCTGCACTGCAAGTTTATTGTTGACAGCCAAATGCCAAATCCGATAGTTCTTCACACAGCAATGGCGGACTACCTGCAGTTCTCATTGCGCAGAGCTCACGCACTTCAACTCGCGCGAGAAACCAATAATTTGGACAGTGTATCAATTTTCACAGCAATTATTACAGTCATTGAAATATCAGCTAGAGCACAGGGATTAGTTGGCATATCCCCACCTTGGGACGACTAAATTGATCCATAGATGTAAAAGAGACTTCAGCACACAATTTTGATTTTGGTCCTTATAATTGCTGTTCATTTAGGAAACATAAAGATCGAGTTATAAGGTTTCCATAAGACAGACAGACAGACAGACACACACACACACACACACACACACACACACACACACACACACACACACACACACACACACACACACACACACACACACACACACACACGTAAAAGTGGTCCTTTATAGCTCAGTTGGTAGAGCATGGTATTAACACTACCAGCTAGGGGCTCAATTCCTAAAAATGTATGTATATGATACTGTAAAGCATCCACCAACTGGCACATGTTATACATTCATGCAAGTTAGGCACTTTGGAATCAAACATCCACCAAATGACATATATTATTTATGTAACGTTACTGCAATAATTCTGAGTAGTCCTTGACTTACTGTGCCATCCATTTGACATCCTGGGTGACAACAGGGAAGAGGCTTGAGCCTCTGTTGTCAAACTAGGAAGCCTCAGAAGGCCTGATAAGATTCCATATGTGACACTGAATGCAAGACAATTATTCACGTTTGTGATGTCATTATTCAGAGTTTCTCATACAGTACCAAGATGTGAGGTGGGCCAGCAGGATGACAGGAGATGGTACCAGGTCTAAAACAACCTCACAGAGTTTCAGTGGCATCTGATCCGAATGTTGTATGACTTGGAGATATTTCCAGACAAAGAAGTACAATTTCTGAGGACACACCTGTTGTAGAGATGGTGAAACTATGCTATGGTGTGTTGTGCAGATTTAGAGAGACAGCTGACAGTAATCAAGAAGCCTTTCACCAGATTTATTCCAAGAAAAAAAACAAAAAAAAACAAAAACAAATTTTCATTCATTTGTTTTCCTCCCAAAATGCCCTTGTTCATTATATCTGGAGAGGAACAAGACCACCGCCGCTCAAAAAACCCAACAAAAACAAATAATTAACAGATGATTGGTTTTAGTCCTCAGGATAAGCATCGTTTATACATTTCAGATTAGTTTGGGTTTTTATTCATGGTATAATATCATATGTATACCGGAAATACACAAATTGTTTTTTTCATCCCCTCTGTCTAGAAGTCTAAGCTTGGGGTTGTTCAAAAACGGCATGAAAAAAAAAGAGAACAGGATGCAACCACTTCAAATACATTAAAGAATTGAAATACTTCCCATCGTAATCATGACAGACACTCAAGTAACACTTGTTTAAACTTTGATATTTACAGCAATTATATATTTGCCACTTTTAACAATTATGTCACAGGTGATCATTACGATGACATTACATCACAGGTTAGAATCCTGCCATTCTGTGATGGTGGGAAATAGATCGGGTCGTCACTTCCTGGACAAGCAGCACTTTCAGAAGGGGTCATAATTGATTAAAAAAGTTTAGTATGAACCTTGCCCTCACCGTAACCCTAACCTTAACTTTCTTTACCTTACGCTTAACTTCAACCTTAGACAGAGAGGAAAAAACATGTTTTGATACATTTACTTGTTTGTCACTTTGCGGCTTGGCCAGGAAGTAGAAATTATTTGATTGGCACATAAAGCCCTGACTTGCTAAAACAAACAAACATAAACGGACAGATTTACACCCAGTATAGAAAATTGTCCTAGGCCTAGACTCTCAAAAGCATCTTAGCACTAAAACTGTCTTAGTCCATTGACTTTTTCAACGAAACTAACACAATCTAACACTTACATGCTTCTGGGAAACCACGCCTAAGGTAATAATTTAACAACAGGCATAGGTATTTACATAGGAATCTGTGCATCATCACAGAGGCAGACACTTCATATTGCACATGAAAAAGACAGGTCTGAAATAGAGTGGTTGAAAAATAACAGCAATGGGAAAACTGAGGGTTAGAGACAGCTTGAGAGAGAGAGAGAGAGGCTCCTCTACATAGAGACCTGTATACCCTTTAAAATGTAGAAACTTTACAGTAAAAAATATTCAGTCTGTGAGGCAGACTGAGGCAGATCCATCCATAAAGATGATTTCATCAAATCATGCCAATGCATATCCCAACCCATGTTAATACATACAATAATCCACTTAAAATACTACCCAATTAACCTGGCTACCTTAATGCACCCTCATGAGACCTTTTCAAAGAAAATATATATTTAAATCTCATGATTGCAACATTTTTTCCTTTCATCTGCCTTCTCTAGCATTATCAGGGCTGCATCAGAGGGGGAAGTGATGGTAATGATTGAAGAACTTGTAGCAGCCCCTGAGCATTGTCTCTGTCTGTAAAGGCTCTGTAAGGACTGGTTCGACCAGATGTTTCTCTGCTTGTCCCATAAAGCAACTCCTGCTACAGCAAACCCACCTCCTGTCCTCTCTCTCTCTCTCTCTCTCTCTCTCTCTCTCTCTCTCTCTCTCTCTCTCTCTCTCCTTCTTTCTCTCTCTCTCTCTCTCTCTCTCATCTACACACCCACACATCCATCCAACTCATTGGCTCACTAACACTTCTCACTCCTCCACACACAACTTATATACCAGTGGTGTCCATTATAGAAGCCACCCATCATGCATCTATTCTGTGGTTGTCTTACATTAACACTGCAGCGTTTTCTTTCTCCAATATTGTAAGGTAAAACTGAATATGGCAGAAGTATAGCAGCGCAAAAAACCCCCCCTGGCCCTGAAATGTCTGGTTTCTACCCGAGGGCCGAACAAAGAACATAATCCTAATTTTCCAAGCAATTCCTTATGGAGGCAACAGTGAGGCAGCAGTGCGACAATAGTGCACTGCTGATGCAATGCTTTCAGGGAAAAGAGTAACTTCTATGATGGCTACACCAGTACTTTCATTTTTTAATAATTTTCGGATGCATTGAGAACTAAAAAATGGCTGGCTGTCAAGTCTGTCCATGTCCAACAGCGGCTGAGCAGATTGATTTTTTTGAGTTTTAGATTATAGGATAGAAAGGTGTGAAAGATGACTTCTGAGGTCTTCACATGGGTATTTCACAAATATACATCTTCTGAGCATGGTGATCATTCAGTCAACACATTGATAATTAAACTATATGTCTATAACAAATATACAACATACATACTAAACAGACTCTTTATTTCAATTTTCATATATTAAAAGCTCTAAGAAAGGCAGCAAAGATGCGCAATAAGGCAGATCCATATGACACAGTCAATGACGCACTCCATATGACACGCTCTACTCTGGCACATTTACACTTACAGATGAGATGGATCTTTTAAAGGGCTTCGGTTGCTCTCTATCTAAAGTGGTTTTACCAGGAAGTCAAAATAAGAGAAAAAGGAGTGAGAGAACGGTGGCAGGGAGAAAAATAAACTGGGGGCAGGTTTTAGTCCATGAGTGGCCTTTGTCTGAGGTGTAGATGCATACTAGATGTGTTGACATGAAAATTAGTATGTGGAGTGTGTGTGTGTGTGTGTGTGTGTGTGTGTTTACAGTGGTTATATGCATGGAGTGGGGAGTTGTGGCTAGGGCGAGGTGAACCTTGATCAGTGATTGTCAAATTGTCCCCCAAACCCAAAAATGAGGAAAAAAACCAAACTACACACATAAAAGTTAAAATGTCATTAAAGCAAATGAACAAAATCTCCTCTGTACAACTTCATGGTCATGAATTAATTAAATATACTTTGAAGAGCTGAATACAAAATTCTTTTTCTGATGATATAAAAATGGACCGCATTAATGTCTTAGCAATGGCGAAATTAACACTGACCCAGATAAAAGGAATAATACATGAGGTGCCCATACAGCATGCATTCATAAGCGCTGTGTGAGGGACTGTGGTGGCTGCTTTTTGGGTGTGCTGCTTGTGTGTGAGCATGTACAAAGCTGAGCCATTTAAATCAATATACGCTGTTATGAAACATTTTACAGGATGTAATTAGCACTTTATGTCATCGTTACATGTTGAAGTAGTCTTTTTTCCTTAATGAATAGTTTTTTTGTCCTGTGTCTGCAAGTGTGTGTGTATGTGTGTATACCTATACACAAGAATGTGCATGTACATATGCGTGTGAGCGTGTGTGTTTTTACAATCCAAATCATTATAAGTACTGTATGAATGGACTTGTGGTAAAAAGTATGATTTTTCCAGTGTAGCTGCTGAAAACGACAAAGTCACTACCTTCTGCTTTCCTGAACTGGAGACAAAGCAACATGTAGCATCTAATCAGGAGTTGTCTTTACTGAATCAGCTCAGATGGATCCGCTCGTGCAAATCACTTGTCTGTCTGATTCAACTTGCTTGAATCCTCGTTCTGTCCATTCTGCATGGCCTGCTAAGCATCTAAGTGATTGACAGCAGTCAGAGAGACCCCTCCCTCTGAGGTCGCTCATAAGGTATCCTCAGCCCCTCATTGGACCAGAGAAAACTTCAAGAACTGTCAGCGGGTCGCTGTCGTCACTGACCCCTCCCTCCTTCCCCGTCATCAAGGCAGCCATTGAGGCAGAGGTCGTCGCTCCCGAAAGCACCCTGGGACTGCAGCAGCTCGTATTCCTGGTCTAGGAAGTCTAGGCTGTTGTTACTAGGCAACCCCCGGATGGTGAACTTGTGGGACACTTTGGTCCACTGCTCCCGATTGGCCGCCACTCTCTCGTACAGCTCAGTGGCCCCGGGTAACAGTTCGGACAGCAGCCTATCAGGACGGAGGTGAGAGGGCAGTTAAAGATATGTGTGTGTGTTACCAGAACAACCTGACATTTAAAAGTCAAGTGAGGCTTCCACATGATTACTTTACAATAGAAGATCCTCAGTATCCCAAGACTGGGAATTTGTCAAAATCTTAACAGTCCCATAATGAAAAAGGTATGAATCATAATTACTGTCTGACTTCTATTTGACTTCTTTTATTTAACTTGATGTCTTACATCATCACATGTCCAGCCCTCATGGGCTTCTAAGTCTTATTATGAATCACGTAAAATAATTAAAAACAAACAAAAAATAAATAAATAAATAAATAAATTAAAAATAATAATAATAAAAAAAAAAAAAAAATATATATATATATATATATACATATATAGAAAATAAGGTTGAAATTAGGTTTGATTGTATTGAATTTAGAGAGGAGGTTCCAAAACTTTTTTCAGCTTGGGACCAATATGAGAAATTGAATTTCTCACACTGTGTGCTCTTGCTATTGCAATTCTTTTCATGTGCGAACAGAAGTAGGTCCTTGACAAATTTTGCACCCTGATGGATGGCTAAAGGAAGCAGAGGTTTAGAGGAAATGATCCTCTGGGATTTGGTGCTCACTTGTAAATGGGCATGGCGATGTGTTCCATGAAGCTGATCTGCAGTTCAGGGATGTAGGCCTTCTCTCTATCCATCATCTCACTGGGCCTGTTCCCCATGGCTTTCTCCTACACACACACACACACACACACAGACACACACACACACACACACACACACACACACACACACACACACACACACACACAAAAACACAAACAGAGATGAGTGATGAACTCAGGGACAGATGCACAATTACGATAAAATGACACACACTTCAAACACTCACTATTGAAATATCACACATCAGTTAGCAGCCAGTGTGCTGATACATACCAGGTCACCTTGAGAGAAGAACTCTTTATAAATCAGCTCCTGTAAACACACAGAAAAGCACAGAAAACCTTTATTGTTCACATGGATTTAGTAATGTCACACATTAAAGCAATGGACATTAAAATAGAATACCAATCACTTAGGATACATACTATGGCATCTTTTTTTCTTTTATGTTATTTTGGAACAAACCAGCTGTAGGGTGGGCTGTTTTGTTTTTAAAGTCATCTAACCATAAAACCATTTTAAAATTAAAACATCAGAAGGTACTGGGCTTCAAGTTACGACTTCATACGCTATCCTATGTGTAGCCGGCCTAACCAAATCCATGTTTCTGGTTTTGGGAGAGAGTTGTTTATAATAACAAATATTAATTGGACTCTCCTGGACCATATCTAGTTCTTAGATAAAGTGATATTCCCCTTTAAGATACACGTTTCAGAAACCTTTTTTTCCTCATTCATATTCTTGCTAGGAAGAACGATATGCAAAACCAGCTGAGCCGTAGTAGTAGTCGGCTTGTGGAATTTCCATCAATGAATACAATAGAAATGTGCTTTAGGTTTTTGTAGTAGGGATTATAGTGCATTTGCTGTAGGTGCCGGGTGTATGGAGATTTAGGATGTAGGATTTAGGACAAGGGTCAGAGGTTTGATGTTGAGAGGGGGTAGACCCAGATTAAACATAATCCTATAGTGGAGTACAGTTTCATGGAGTAGAACATGAGGATATGGGTTGAAATGTTGTTCCCTGCTGTGTGTGTCAGCAGTTCATAATCTTTTGGGTTTCAACAATAGGTAAACCTTGGCTGTTTTGTCATAAAGACCTATAGGATTGCATTGCTGACAACAGGAACTACAGTAGCACTATGGAAAAATCTATTGTTACTGCATGAGCTAACTAACCCAGAGACAATATCTGAACCCAATACAACTACTACAACTGATATTACACTAATGATACTAATGACACTAATGATAATTGTTCAAATTATAATAATCATTGTAATAATAATGAGTGATATTTGTATTATCTAATAAACTATATTTGTCAGACAGTGTAGTGCAAACCCCATAGTAGGCTGTTCACAGGAGTACGATCTAAATATCTGAGTGCTGATTCATAGCATTATGTATGGATTGCTTTTGCTAACACCATTTTGTTTCCCCAATTGAAATAAACCTAATGCCCTCTATTGCAGCCCCAAAATGGCTGTTCATGGCAAGCTATGAAGTGAAAGCAAAGCATTGGGTTAAGATAGGGAGTATTTCATTCCAAAACAAGATATTCTGAAAAATGCAATGTAAAAAATGTATGATGGTAAAACTGATCATGGAATATCATTTACATTAGTAGTTATTTTGAGGACTTTATGTACAAAATAGCATTTTTTAGGATGGGATCATCTGCTTTTTTTTTTTAACAATATGTCATAAATCCAAAAAATAAACGAGTGTTTCTAAAGTCATGGTTCGGGCTGAAACGCTTCATATAGACATTGCTGTAGACTTTGAACTGACAGCGATCTTGCGTGTTGTCTTCCAGCCCTTGGTCTGGTCTGACAGGTCACATGATGTCATCAGCAGGCACAACAGCATGGAGCGGTGGGTCCGACTCTTTGGGTTGTATCCATCTGAAACACACACACACACACAGGCACACACACACACACACACACAGACAATCAAATCCAGTTTAAACTCTCATTATCGTAAATCACTTTCTCTGAACAGCTTTTCCATACTGCTATTGCTGAACTGTGCTGTACACCAAGATCTGGGAAAATCACTGGGAAAATCATTTGGCAAAAACTCTTTAGCTTTGCCATACAATGTCTGATTGAAAGAGTAATTGATTATCATGAATTGTATTCAGTGTCCCACACTCACAGATGCCCAGCCTGTATGTGCTCCTAAGACTTTCTATGAATAGTAGAAAATAATCAAAATCCACAATAAGGGATTGTGTTAGTTTAGGCAAGTGTAGTTTTGTGTATTAAGAGGGAATTATATTTTTAATGGCATTTGGACACAGTACCCTCTGTGTTGGCTGAACTGTGCTGTAGACCAAGTTTGACATGTTGCACACTCTGTGGTGTAAAGCAGTCGCCAGCTAAGAGGTTATTAAATGTCCTTGAAGCACTTTAACAGCTCAAAATTGATTCCACTGAGGAGAACTCCACTCAGGGTAACGTATAATTGATTGCATTCAGGCGTAGCAAACTACTGGCCAGGAGGTTATAGCCAATTATATTACATAAGATTGCACTGAGCAACTGTCTCTTTAAACTTCGAAGGGGGAAAATAGTCCAATAAAATTATCAGAAGAGTAAGAAAGCCATTGATGGATACTGCAAGGGGATTTTGGAATTTGCCTTCAGAGCTATGCCAAATAAGATATGAAATAGTAGGAAAACATACTGGTAAGAACATGGGTATATACTGTAATTCCACCAACCATATATTTATCAGTGATGATTTAGCCGATGGATAGATAAATGCTATATCCCCAGAAAGAGATGGGTATACTTGTGGTTCACAACTTGGGATCATCACAAAACGATGGCATATTTCTAATACACAATATGGTATCTTGTTAATGTCCTTTGAGTTACGCTTTTCTCTTGTGAAAAGATTACAGCTTCTAATCTTAATGAACTAACCTGAAAAGGGAAAATAAAAATCACACTTTGGTGTCACAGTACTGGACTCTGGAGTAAAGCATCCCTTTGCTGTTAGGGGTCATAAGTGAGAGAAGTTGACAGCAGCTGCTGTACACGGCTGTTGATTCACACTTGACTGTATTACTGGTACACACCATCAGCCATCTTCTGAAGGTCCTTGAAGATGCGAAGATGGTGAGCCAGGTCTGTGGCCAGAATGATGTCTCTCATCAAATCCAACATGCGCTGGTAGTCCTGAAAAACATAAAAAAAATAATATTAATATCCACATAAAGTGATATTATTTAGTGAATGAAATCTGTAAGAGAGAGAGGGGGGGAGAGAGAGGGAGAGAGAGAGAGAGAGAGAGAGAGAGAGAGCGAGAGAGAGAGAGAGAGAGAGAGAGAGAGAGAGAGAGAGAGAGAGAGTATTGATTGGGTAATGTGTGAAGGACAGACATCTCACCTTCCTGGAGAATTTCTCAAAGATGTTGCAGCCATGGGTGTTCAGAATGGCAATGGCCTGGGCAAAGTGGTGTCTCTATCATAACAAATAGAACATGAGAGGAAAATGTATGAATACATTTGAAGTGGGTGTTTCTCAAGGAATACTGAGGCATGATGCAACACAATGTAAGACACATTGAGCAATTTACTGTAAAAGACTGGTAGTTAGTATTACAGGGATGTTGAGTTTGATGTTTGGCCACTAGGTGTCATACTAACAACAAGACAAGCTCTCAGCCTGTGAAGTGGGTTAATGATGAACTCCTGTCAGAGATCATCATAAGGTGAATAACCAACAATATAATAAAAAACCCCAATTATATTTTCAGAACATTTATATGAAGTCTACATCTACTTTCTATGATCTATACTATAAAGATTTATGTCAGCTTAGAAAGGTGAGAAAACTGGGTTTAGGCCATAGGTTTAGGTAGGTTTCCATTCAACCTTCCCACATTTCTGTATGTGATTCAGATTCAGATCCAGATTCAGATTCAGAAACTTCATGACAGAAAATTGTCTTTGACGTGGCTCACAAAAAAAGACTTAGAAAAACATACCACGTAAAAACAAATAAACAGACATAAGGGTTAAAAACATACATAAGATTAGAGGTAAAAGTAAGTAAAAGTGCATGTGGCAACGTGCAAATATGACAGTGTGCGAATGTCTTTCATTGTTTGTTTAAAATACTGATGGCTGTTGGGATGAAGGAGTTCTTATAAGTGTAAACGGTTGTGAGTTTACCTCCATCACAGATCCCTCTGAGCTGTAGAGAGCAGCCAGCACAGATTGCTGAAAACAGAAACAGACACACAAATGAGACACAATCCTTTAATGTACAGTATTGTATTGTTTCAAATGAAACAGAACCCTGCACTGAATAGCACTGTATTGTATTAGGCTACTAGAACCTGTCACCTCTGTTAGGAACTTTTAAATAGAAATAAGACAAAACAAGTCGTCAAAAAGATGATTGACCTTTGTTGTTAAATGATATGTGCGCTTGGAGTTTTGCATTATTGGAGTGGCATAGAGCAACAGTTAATATACACATGCTCTCACATATCACTTTCCCATTTGTGACACTAAGAAAATACTTCTTTGAAGTTTGTATGTTGAAGTTGCATCTAATACCTTCTGTATGCTCTGCTGACGAGTGCAATTTTCCACTGGATTTAGGTCTAAACTGATGTTAAATAAGCTAATATTTTAAGTTGACACACAACAGTTGGAGTTGAACTTTATGATTAATGTTTTATGCAGTAGGTCTTATGTTTAAATCTATCAAGCTTTTACTCTACAGCCTGCATGTGTGTATGTGTGTGTGTGTGTTGGGAGGTTTAATGTTCTTATTCGAGGCACCAATGTCACGTCCTCCCCTTATTCTCCCTGTCTATTCTCACTTCATGGTACACAGTCTAATAAAGCATAAACTATAAACTTTATGCATGTTCTTACCGAGGCGACCTGGAAAGAGTTGTTGGTGCCACGGTGGTCCAGGTCATGGCACATACAGGAGACGAAGAGGGCGAAAATCTCTATATCCCTGGAGAGAGAGAGAGAGAGAGAGAGAGAGAGAAGACAATCTTGGCACCACAATCTATACTGAGATTCATTTATTTTAAGTGTTTGAGAGTTTAACCTTTGAAGTACAGTACAGTGTAAACTCACTCGAGGTAGTTTGACAGCCCTAGGTTTTTGTACAGCAGGTAGCAGAAGTGTGAGACGGAGAAGGCGTGCATCCAGTTGTGGTAAGGAGGGTCCCTGTAGCCTTTCTTCACCATCAGACAGAACCTGTCGCCAAGGCAACAGCTAAATTATCATCTTCTCCCCAACCTGTCACCACTGACACACTCTCAGCTGTGAACTGAGCTGAGAGTGTGTCAGTGGTGACACAACATTGTAACATTTGTCACTGGAGCTGTATCGCTTTGATGAAAAGATAGGCATGGGTCTGAAAAAAATATTATTATTACGGTTATTATTAGTAGCAGTAGTCGCAGTAGTCGCAGTAGTAGTAGTAGCAGTAGTAGTAGTAGTAGTAGCAGTAGCAGTAGCAATAGTAGTAGTAGTAGTAGTAGTAGTAGCAGTAGCAGTAGCAGTAGCAATAGTAGTAGTAGTAGTAGTAGTAGTAGTAGTAGTAGTAGTAGCAGTAGCAATAGTAGTAGTAGTAGTAGTAGTAGCAGCAGTAGTAGTAGTAGTAGCAGTAGTAGTAGTAGTAGTAGTAGTAGTAGCAGTTGTAGTAGTAGCAGTAGCAGTAGTAGTAACAGTAGCAGCAGTAGCAGTAGTAGTAGTAGTAGTACCAGTAGTAGTAGTAGTAGTAGCAGTTGTAGTAGTAGTAGCAGTTGTAGTAGTAGCAATAGCAGTAGCAGTAGCAGTAGCAGCAGTAGCAGTAGTAGTAGTACCAGTAGTAGTAATAATAGTATACAAAATGAAGTTGCAGTAAGAATCAGTCCCCACCCCACTTTCTTAACCTTTCAGCATAATTCTGGCTATTTTCAACCTGGACCTTTTCCGTCATACCGACTTATTCTGACCAAAATCTCGTCAATTGCTTCACTATGGAGCTGCACACAGCGCAATACAGTCCCACAGGGCTAATGGGCTCAAATCAACCCCAAAAGCACCCAAAGCATTTTTTTTCAACAGATTGACGCCACACTATAGTGAAGCAACTGACGAGACTATCATCAGAATCATTCCGTATGATGGGAAATGATGGGAAAATAGGGTCTGGGTAGGAAATGGCTGGAATTATCCTTTAACCACAGAGAGGAAAAGAGCAAAAACAACACCAAATCAGAATCTATGGATCAACTGAATGACACAGTTAGTTCAAAGTGTTATAGAGACAAAAGGATAGGAAGACACACACACACACGAGCTCACTATATATGAATGGACTGAGTTGTCACACCTGGCGAGAGTGTGCATGTCGATCTTGTATGTGTTGATGAAACCCATGTCTTCGCACATGCTGAGGATCCCCTGCAGACGCACACAACAGGACAATATTAGGACAGTGCTGATACTTTATTTCTGTCTCTTTGTCTCTCCCGCTGTCTGTCTCCCTCTTTTTCTCAGTTACACACACACTCCCCCCCTTCCTACCATGGGTGTGGTGTCATCAGGTAGGGAGCGCGGTGTGTATGTGAACTCAGCGAAGCAGGGGTGGATCTCCATCACTGGTTCAATCCCCAATACCAGCTGTTTAGTCACCTCCTCCTCTGATACCTGCAACATACACGTACTGTAGTGTAACTAATACTACCATCAATAAATACAATGTGTGTGTGTGTGTGTGTGTGTGTGTGTGTGTATGTGTGTGTGTAATGTGTGTGATATATACATGTGATTTTACCTTCATATGGTACATCATCATCTCATTGGCCAGGTGGGATCTGAACTGAGCTTCATGCACCTTCTTGTAGAGCAGAGACTACAGACACAAACAAATCACCATGACTACCATCAACACATCAATACAACATTATAAACATTTACCAAGCATTTTAATATGTATTATTGTTGTAGATACATAATTACAATATGACCATATTGGAAAAAAATAAATAGGAAGATGATTGTGTGGTTTGATTTGAGAGGTTTGATTTGAGCTTTCACACCCAAATGAGCTTGATTTCAAAGCAACATCAAATGTTTTGAACCAGAAATGTCAACCATATCGCCAGAAAATTACCCAGGGGCCCTGTCACCTGACCTCAGTGTTTGTCTCCTATTCATTGTCAATCATGCATCTCCAACATGTGCTGTTTGATGATATAACAGGGTAAGGTTCTCTTTTTTGTTTATACCTGCTTGTCTGTGTATGTATACATGCTTGAGTGAGTGTGTGTGTGTGTGTGTGCTTGAGTGCCTGTGTATGAGTTTATCTTCAAATGGCACATCCACGATCGTAGGATTAACATGTGAATTCTCATTTTCAAAAGGCTTTTCAACTGCCACTATTGCTATTTTGATGCTAATGTACAAAACGATATGGCTCAAACTGAACTTACATTTCAGTACTTCAGGGAAACGCTCCACTCATGCCACACCATACGCCATGATACAGAGTGTGCACATATAATGATAAGTAAGTGATAAATAATGCATTGAGCTGCCCTCAAGGCAAGTATCTTGCCAATCTTTATAGTTTGTAGATGAACTATCAACTATCTGCAGTCATTCGAAGGTCAGACTTTACAAGAGCTACTTAATATGAAGGTGAAAATGTCTTGCATTTGCAATACTGATGCAATAATATATCATCATCATGGTACTTTGTAGCTATTTAAATAAATCTGTATGAGAGGCTTTACTCTCTGTCTTGGTGTCTCCATTTGAATTCAGTCTCTATTCCAACTTCTCACATTAATCATTTTTGCATCTTTGTATAAGAGCAGTTATACAAAGGCCATACAAATGTCCTTTCAGTTTCTGAAAAAAATTGATGAGTCAATGATTGATTGAATGAATTTATTAAATTCTTTAAATTATTCAATCAATTGCCTTTGACTGCCTGGGGTGAGAGATGAGCGGTTCCATTGTAAGAGGCAACAGAATTCAATACAATTAGATTGAATCTATTTGAATTAGTAATTCCACTACGTTCTGGTGAGAAGGTGAAAGTGACTGTCATGAGCTGGAGTCATATGCTGACAAAGTTTCATCATCAATCAAAGTTTGACAAACTTGTTCTAACTTTTTGAACGACAGAGAATACAGTCATGGATAAGTTGTTGAAGGTACTGATAGATATTTGCAAACAAAAATCTCTAGTTATAGAAAAGCCTCTGTAATTATCATCACAATCATCATCATCATCTTCACAAGCTGTATAAAGTAATTCAGCTAAATGTGTGTGAATGGCTCTGCAGCAGTCATACAATACCTATACACCATAAAAGCCAGTCATCACAGACTGAATCTCTTTGAATTTCTCCTGAGAGTTTGCTCCAGTCTGCCTTGACCGGGCGTTTTACTACAACTGAAGCAGTAAACTGGTTTGAACTGGTTCCATTTTTTGAGGTGTGAGGGACTCATAATGAAGGATATCCTGCATATGCTATTATCTTCGTAAACTTTATTTTATTTTGTATCTGTGCAGCCAGGTTTAGTGTTTCCAAGTGGGTATACAAAGGATACATTTCAACACAAAACACTCTTTAAAATGAATGTTTTGCAGATGCAGTAAGGAAGAAAAGAAAAAAATGCAGTAAAATCTGATGAATGATAATGAGTCTCTATAAATAATGAAATACATTTCTGATAGCAATTGCATCAAAATCTGATGAGAAGGATCAATGTGATAAAAATAATAATACTAACACTGATACTACTACTACTATTATTACTACTATTACTAATACTAATCATATTGTGTTTTGAGAATTAAGTCAGACCGATAGTTTGGATGAGGGTAAAAATGAAGAGAACTCATGGGTAATTTTGATACGATAACATATTGTCATTGTTTGATTTTGTGGCTGTTTTCATCCAGCCAAGCTTAATACTTGTAAAGCAGGGCTGTAATTACATAAAGTTAAATTAGTTACTTTGGAGGTGAGGTGAGGTGAGGAGAGTGAAGGTGAGAGACACCCACCCACAGTGGTACAATAATACATCATTTTCATCTTTCTAAAGCTATTTTTGCACCTAGTATTCGATCAGGCTTTGTGCTTGTGAGCAGCCTTTAAATATACAACGCTCACTAAATTAATCAGTGAGGGTGAAGGTGAATGGGATTAGCATAGATGATGTAACAATACATATATTATATACAATACGTATATAAAATCAAGCTGTGTGTGTGAGTGGTCTTGTTGACTAGCCAGTACTGTATACAGTGAGCCAGTGTGTATGAAGGTGAGCGTGGGAGGAGAGACTCACGTGGGCGATGCTGATGCCACAGTAGATGGAGAAGGCTGTGGCCAGGTCCTCATCGAAGCGGTTGAACCACGGCCCGTTGGTTTTATTGACCAACTCGGCCACCCCAATCACCTCTAGGAGAGACAGAGGAAAGGAGAGAGAGAGGGAGGGAGGAAGGGAAAGGGAAAGAGGGAAAGACAGAGCGAGGGAAAGAGAGAGGAAGGCAAGGAGAGAAATCAAGTGAGGCAAGAGGGAAAGAGTTAAGACAGGAGAGGAGCGAGGGAGGGGAGTGATGGATGGAGCAAGAGAAAGTCGAGGATGAGGACAAATGGAAAGTGGCAAGGAGCGAGATTTAGCAAGGGAGGAGGAGAGGGAGGGAAGAAGAGAGTCAGGGATGAAAAACTAAGTAATATAATGTGACAATCAGAGGTGCAGAACAAGGTTTGTATCAATCAGAGATCAGAGCTTCACATCTTAACAGGGACAAACCGCACAGAATCTAATATTTGCCTGTTTGGACAAAGCAAGAATAGGGAACATTATGAAAAATGAACTATAGGAGATTTCTTACGTATGTTGTAAGTAAGATACGCACTGAAGAAGTGTTTGCTGCACTGCACTTTGACATTTAGCCAAAACAAAGGATGTAATTTCTTTCTTTCTAATGCTATTTTGGGAGAGCACCTATAGAGAAACCTAGCTTGGATGTTAGAGGGAAAAAGGTGAGAGCAGGTATGTTATTGCTGATATTAAGTGGGCACCTCCCATTACAGATGCTGGAACTGGAACAAAAATGACTTTTTTTATTATTATTATTATTTATTTGGGGGGAAAAAACTGTAAAAAACATGAGTCCTTAATGTATATTGTATTTCATTGTACCTGTTAAATGAATAAATACATTTATGAAAAAAAAAAAGAAACAGGTTGGTGTGTGTGAATGAAGACGACCGGTCCTGTTTCTATACCATTGTTCTCATCTTTGATGGGGAAGCAGAGGATGTTGCGGGTCCTGAAGCCGGTGCTGTCGTCCACTCCGCGGTAGAACAGAGGGTGGGAGTAGGCGTCCTTGATGTTCAGGATCTGACCCGTGGTCGCCACATGGCCCGCAATACCCTGGTCTGCTGGGATACGGAACTCCTTCTGCACTCATGCATGCGCGCACACACACACACACACACACACACACACACACACACACACACACAGAGACACACACAGACACAGAAAATTGTTCATGTCATCATGTACATCAACACTGTGAAACACATCAGCTGATGAAGATTAAACGAGTGAGTGAGTGAGTATATGTGTGTGTGTGTGTGTGTGTGTGTGTGTGTGTTGTACCTCTTCATCACTAACTACACCTCCATCAAACACCTTGGCAACCAACTCATGGCTGACACGATCCAGCAGGAACACAGAACAGCTACGGAGAGAGAGAGAGAGAGAGAGAGAGAGAGAGAGAGATGAATGAGGGAATGAGTGTTGTCTGTGTATCATTAATTTTATTTTATCTTATTTTATTTTATCTCAATTCATTTCGTAACCTTTATTAAACGAGGCAGGTCCATCAAGAACAAATTGCCAAATGATAGCCTTTGCCAATGAAGGGAGATAAAAATGTTTGCAATATACAGACACACGCGTACACGCACACACACACACACACACACACACACACACACACACACACACACACACACACACACACACGCTGAAAGATCCCTCTGACAATCAATCAGAGTGCTTACATCTCTGCATCACTGAGGTTCCTGGCCTCCACTATAATTTCCTGCAACAGCACTGACACATCATCTGAAAGAGAGAGAGAGAGAACCAGGTTGAGAGAGAGAGAGAAAGAGAGAGAGAGCATAGTTAGAGAGCATACAGTGGAAGGACAAAGAGGTGAGATAGAGAACAGAGAAAGAGAGAGACGCAGGGGCAGAAACAAGAACGAATGAAAGGAAAACAGAGCAAGCAGAGCACACACAGACAAAAACAGAGAGATTACACCATGAGTATTGATGGATCAGCAGTACAAGCTGATATAAGCTTTTGTAATCAACAGCAATGTACAGTTGGAGGGAGTTTGCTTTGCCAGTGGATGAAATCCTCCCTCTATCTCTTTCTTGATCCCAGCAGCACACTGTTAGTTGTCTCACTTCTTTATTGGAAACTACTTGCAGTCATGGTGATTCATCAATGACTTAATCTGCTGTTTGCTCTTATTCCAAAGTGCTCTAGATAAAAACGTGAGCTAAATGTCTAATTGTAATCATAGGGGAGACAGGTGGGGCCATTGGTTTTAACGTCCTTTTGCAACTGATTTTATGGTTATGATCCTCATGTGTAATCACCTTTAGGGTCGGGAATACCTCATTCAATTAAGTTGCACCCATCATTTCACAGGGCCATTCCTTAAATATAGCCCATTAACACAAATTATCTTACAACCACTGCAACCATTGCAGTAACGCAGCCAGATTGAGAGAGAGAGAGAGAGAAAGAGAGAGAGAGAGAGAGAGAGAGAGAGAGAGACACAGCCAGATTGAGAGAGAGAGAGAGAGAGAGAGAGAGAGTGGAAGAAAGACTTACCCAAGTGGGTGAAGAGGTTCTTGGCCACTTGTAAGAGCGCCTACATAGAAAAACAGTGGATTTGAGAAGCTCCTTAGATGACAACCTCATGCATATTTATGTATGCATGTGTGTGTGTGTGTGTGTGTGTGTGTGTGTGTGTGTGTGTGTGTGTGTGTGTGTATGAGCGAGTGCTATACCTGGCATTCCACTTTGAGTTTCTGTTCCTTCTGGAAGGCCAGAGTTGAGGTGAGGACCGTGGAAGTGTAACAGAAACAGTGCTGGATGGCATGCTCATCTGCCTCTGTGTGTCTGCAGGAGAAAATACACAAACACACACACACACACACACACACACACACACAGACAAATGAAACTCATGTACCATTTTTAACACATCCACATCTCTAGTTAACAAACAACACTTTGACACCATAGGTTATGTTGTGTGAACATGTGTTGCTAGTAATGTAAATTTTGAAACAAGTAATGTACTGTGTTTAACTGGATTGACAGATGTGTTGAAAAATGTCACCGACTTTTGATATGTGGTAATGACTTTCAGAGAAAATCAATATTTTCAACAGACTGAGCCAGGAGGGAATTGGACCAACCCAGTTTCCTGTAGGTAGTGATTGTAACTGTCACTCTCCTTCAAAAGCAAACGGTGTGTGAACTCGACAGCATTAAGCAGTCAAATGAAGAGTGATGAGCCAAATCATCTGCAGTGATGCCAATGATTGCCTACAATTAGCTTTCATCACCTACAGGGGGCAGTGGCACATTACTTTGTTGAAGGCAGGAGCAGAGTACAAGTCCTCTGCCTGAGAGCGTGATTGACATTCAGTTGAATTACACACAGCGGTGGTTCTCAGTCCTGGTCCTCAGGGTCCAGACTATCAGGTTTTCTATCCTATCAA
>NW_027281549.1:0-22500 GCF_046629955.1 Centroberyx affinis | reverse complement strand
ACCCCCATTGGCCACTATGAGTATCTTGTTATGCCATTCGGCCTTACTAACGCCCCTGCCATCTTCCAGGCCCTAGTCAATGATGTACTCAGAGACATGCTTAACCGTTTTGTTTTTGTTTATTTAGATGACATCCTCATCTTTTCCCGCAATCTTCAAGAACACGTCCAACATGTCCGCCAAGTCCTGAAACGCCTCCTGGAGAACCAGTTGTTTGTGAAGGCGGGGAAATGTGATTTTCACACATCCTCGGCTCCCCACCTCAGTTACATCGTCTCTGATGGTAACATCCAAATGAACCCTGACAAGGTAAAAGCAGTCCTGGACTGGCCGAGGCCCATCACACTGAAACAGCTCCAGCGGTTTTGGGGTTTTGCCAAGTTTTATCGCAGGTTCATTAGGAATTATAGCTCCCTGGCCGCTCCCCTCACCACTCTCACTTCCCGGTTTTCAACGTCACCTTGGACCCCTGACATCGAGGAAGCTTTTGTGGAACTTAAGCGATGATTCTCGTCTGCTCCGATCCTGGCTCATCCCGATCCTGATCTCCCATTCGTGGTGGAAGTAGACGCTTCCAATACAGAAGTTGGAGCTGTGCTCTCACTCCTTCAATCTGGCCTGTCACACTGGCACTCGTCGAACCTTGGCTCTCCTACAGCAGCATTTCTGGTGGCCCTCCATGCGGGATAATGCCCAGTCGTTTGTTTCTGCCTGTCCCACTTGTGCTCAGAATAAGATGTCCCGACAGCCCTCCTCTGGTCTCCTTCACCCTCTTCTGGTTCCTCGCCGACCCTGGTCTCACATTTCCCTCGACTTTGTCACTGGACTACCTCCCTCAAATGGTAACACCACCATTCTCACTATAGTTGATCGCTTCTCCAATTATGCCCATTTTGTTGCACTGCCCACAGCCAAGGGTACTGCTCAGCTGGTCATACAACATGTTTTCCGTTATCATGGTCTCCCTAAAGACATTGTTTCAGATCGTGGTCCCCAGTTCATCTCCCAATTCTGGAAAGCATTCTGTCAACTGTCAATCGGTGCCACTGCTAGCCTTTCTTCTGGATTCCACCCCCAGACCAACGGCCAGACAGAGAGAGCCAACCAAGACCTGGAAACTTCCCTGCGATGTCTGGTCTCCTCCAATCCTACTGCTTGGAGCAGTAAGTTGGTCTGGGTAGAATATGCCCACAACACTCTTCCATCATCAGGTCTGTCACCTTTTCAGTGCTCCCATGGTTCTCAGCCACCTCTATTCCCAGTACAAGAAAGAGAAGTTTCTGTTCCATCTACTCAAGCCTTCGTCCGTCGGTGCCGAGTCACCTGGAGGAAAGCCCGCTCTGCACTGCTCCGCTCTTCTGCCAGGTACAAGCGCTAAGCTGATCACCACCGTATCCCTGCGCCTAGATACTTTCATGGTCAGAGGGTTTGGTTGTCTACGCGTGATGTTCCTCTCAGAGGCTTGTCCCATAAGTTGGCCCCTAAGTTCATTGGTCCTTTTCCCATCTCTAAAATCATCAACCAGTCTGCTGTCCACCTTAAGTTACCCCGCACCATGTGCATTCATCCTGCTTTCCATGTCTCCCGAGTGAAACCTGTTCACAGGTCACCCCTGATTCCTCCTCCTCTCCCTCCCCCTCCTCCCAGGAATTTTGATGGTTCAGCTGCCTACTCGGTCCGCAAGCTGCTGGGTGTCCGACGCTGGGGCAGGGGATTCCAGTACCTGGTGGACTGGGAGGGATATTGCCCAGAGGAATGCAGCTGGGTTCCTGCTTGTGACATCCTCGACCCTCAACTCATCAGGGACTTCCTGCAGCAACATCCTGATGAGAGGGTCGTCAGGAGTCGACCCTAGAGAGGGGGGGGTTCTATCACAACTCCAGTTCCATCCACCAGGGGGCGCCAAACTGGACTTCCAACTACCAGCCTGATCTCCACCTGCACACCTGATCCCATTCTTCTCATCAGTCTACACACCTGATCCTCATCACTCCCCTACATATATATATATACCTGTCGCACAGTTAATCAGTGCTTGCAATTCGAGTCTGTCTCATGTACTTAGCTGTTATCTGTTGTTACCAGTATAGTAAGTTTATCTGTCTCTCTATATCCTGTACCTGTCTGCCTGCCTGCCTGCCTGCTTGCTGGAATAAATCAGCATTGTTCACTCCTACTACCTGTCTCCACTTCTGCTCTTGGGTCCTGGTTGCTTGTCTGACAATCTGTTTTATAAAACAGGTTTTGAATGAGCTTAATTTTGCCCTAAGGTCATGAACTCTACTCTAACTTCTTCTTCTCACACTTTATAGTCCAATGCTGATACTCAACTTCCTATCAAGTGACTGTAGTGTGTCAGTAAAAAGTCTACTGAGTTTCAAGTGATACAATAGTGTGAAAAATAGTCTGTAGACATTCAATGTCTGGGTTTATATTGAATCATTTAGGGTTAGGGTTAGAAATAGGGTTAGGCTAAGGCCAGGCTTAGGGTTACATAGTCTGTGGAGATGCACCAAATAGGCAGGTGACACTATGTTGAACATCTACTTTTGTCACTTGATAGTTAATTGAATATCAACATTAGACTATCCAAATAAAGTGTTATCTATTCTACTGCATATGTAAACCCGCAGAGATGTTAGACTACAGTATGGACACACTCATGCAAACACGTACCTCTGCCCACCCTGCTTGTTGAAGGCGCACGCTAGTGCCACCACCTGACCAGTGGCCCTGCTGTCCACCGGGACACAGAGCATGGAGGAGATCTCACAGCCCAACAAGCTGGACATCTGTCTACGCTCCTCCTGCAAAGGGGGGGGGGCAGAGAGATAACAGATTAGATAGATAGATAGATAGATAGATAGATAGATAGATAGATAGATAGATAGATCTCTTACCGCGCTGATGTCCTGAAGACTGATAGACTTCTTCTTCTCAACAACCTGACCAAACCGTCCAAACATCAGCTGAACAGAGAGAGAGAGAGGGAGAGAAACAGGAGGGTGAAAAGCATGAAAGGAGATGAAAGGAGGGATTGTGGGAGACAGAAAGAGAGAGCGGGGAGAGGAAAGAGGGAGAGACAGAGAGATGGCAAGAGAGAGACAGAAATAGAAAAAGAGAAGCAGAGAGAGAATAAGAGAGTAAGAGAGAGAAAGAAAGACAGAGTGAGAGAGAGAGACAGGAAGACAAGAAAATAAGCAGGGAGCGCTGGGAAAAAAAATCCCCTGTCGTTTTTTTCTGGGGTAAAATATATAAATAAATGTTGTTTATTCTCTTGTTAAATTAGCACAAATAGCCCACCCAGGGTGTGTGTTACGTGTCTTAATATCGCTCCACACCAACCATTATCAAGATTTCACACATCATTTAGCCTGGAGTACGCAGTCTGTTCACACTATCATGGAAAGCCTGGCAGAAATGTGTGGCGGCAATGCTAAATCTGCACCAGGACTCGGGGCAGAAGACTTAATATGACAAAAGTTCCCTCTCAGACTCCGAGGAAGTGATTACTTCCGTTGCCCATATGTCTTTATTAGAGCCCATGCTGTGGATTATGCAGGATTACAGCTGGGAGGTTTATTCTGTCGCCTCAGTCAAGGGAATCTACATGCAGGGTGAGGAAAGTTGCCTTGAAAGTTTACTAAAAATCACTGCTTACCTCCCTAAAACTGTATTCAGTAACATAGTCTGTTAGATCACCCAAAGGCCCCCAGTGTAATGAATGAGTGAACAAATGAATGAATGGCTAAAAGACGAGCAAAAACATTGACAAATGTACAAATGAATAAGTCAATGAATTGATGTATGTTTGAAGTGATAAACAAATTAATTTATGAATAAATGAAAAATGACTGAACAAAGGAGTGATCAAACAAACAAGCAATTAATGCATGAACAAATTAATGACTGAACAGTGAATGAACAGACAAGAAAACAAATAAAATGAATAAATGAATAATGAAATGAATGAATAAATGTCTTTGCTGGACTCACCGGGAAGCTGATCTCCTCCTCCAGGACTTTGTCTCCAACTACCTGAAGAGGTCAGAGGTCAGAGGTCAATCAAAGGTTAATGGTCACAAGGCTAATTACTCTCTGGTGACTGGGCCGTTGGTAAAATCGTAGAAGCTATTGCTGTGAAGCTATAATTGTGTGTGTGTGTGTGTGTGTGTGACCTGGCAGAAGAGCTGGTGGTTGTCTTCAGACACCAGTAGGAGACAACAACACTGTGACTGGGTCTGCTGCTGCAGCTGAGGAGGCAAACGCACGCAAGCATACACACACACACACACACACACACACACACACACACACACACACACACACGCACACGCACACACACAGAGTGAAAAACAATTTTGCACTTATTTAATTTTTGAACATCTTAAATAAAATCACATGAATGTCATACGACTGCAACCTTCCATTTTCTCACAAATGTAGAGGCACTGAAATAATCAATAGGGATTGATTCGGTACACATATTTTTGAATTTATCAAAATCTCATGTCCTTGAATGCAAGGCTACCTGTCCAGCCCCATAAAAATTTATAAAATGGAGAAGCAAGGGGAAAACGCAGCAGCAGTTTAGGGAATATATAATTAGGGAATATTAATTGAAAATTAATCAATCATTCATCATTCATCATAGTTTTTAGAAGCAGACATTATATATAGGTATAGGAATTATTTCCCAGGATTACAGTGGCATTTGTTTTGTCCATATTGTTTTAACTGAAGCTATTATTGATCTTGAATAACTTGCTCACAAAATAATAACAGAAGTGAATCTATTCAAATGCATTTTTGAAATAAGTTACAGTATGCAATGAACATCAGGCAGCAATCTTTTGGATATTCAAGATATATACTATTTTATAATGAGAAGCTTAATTTATATACATACATAAAGGTTCTTGAAGAGTAGGTCCAACTAATATGGCTCAGTGTGCATAATAAGGCCTCATTTACAAAAATGTTCTTGGACTTTATCTTGGATTTCATGAGAGATCATTTCAAAATATAAACCCAGTGAATATGAAAATGGTGACCACAGCATTTGTACCTTGAAAGTCGGACAAAATTAATGCAGCTCATTGATTTTGGCATAAAATCAAGGTTTTGCTTTGAATTTGGTTCGAGGCACAAACCCTGAGCGCAAGATCCTTACATAAACAAGACTAAGTCACTAAGGTGTCTGTTTGTATTAGGCCTGTAAATGAAGAAATGTGTATGTGTCCGACATCTCTGCTCTGCCCTATAGGACCTGCAGTGTTGCCACCAATTTCCTGCTGCTATATGTGATGAGAAGCATTTCATTCACATTCATAGCGTATTATACACTCAGAGACTCACACACACACCTGTATTCAGACAAATGCAAGCATATGCACACACACACACACACACACACACACACACACACACACACACAGTTATAATAGCAGCGTTGCGTTTCTTCACACAACATTTTTCTCTGTAATCCAGAGAGCTGGATGGAGAACAACCAGGACAGGAATAAACACAATCCCCTGCCAACACACTTCCCCCCTAGTCACAAACACACACATACGCAAGCACTCACACGCTCAACACACACGTATGCAGACACACACACACACACACACACGCAGTACACACAGCACACATGCACACACACAAAGCATGTCAGTGCACCCACATATAATAATAAACCCCTCCACCCCCTTTTCCCAAATACTGTTAATCCCATAACAGCCGCCCCAAGCACTTCCCACCCAACCGCCGGTTCTTCAGAAGCAACAATCTCCCCTCCCTTTCCTCTCTCCATCCTCCCCCCTCCCTCCTCCCCTTTCCCCTTTCCCCTTTTACAAGTGTAACAATAAACAGGCAAAACAAATCATGTTCAAAATACATTGAGAAAACCCTCCAGTCTTTTGCGTCATCACCAGCCCCATCCTCCCCTCCCTTCTCCCCTTCCCCTCAGATGCAGGAAAAATAGTACAGATGTAGATGCAGAAGCACAGAAAGCTTAGATTTGACATGCATGCTGCACTGCTGCTGCGCTGTTGGACCGTTCCTGCAGCACCAAGGTAGCAGAGGTGCAGGGACGGGTGTGGGAGGCGATAATCTACCACAGCTAAATATATTTTACTTCAACACTGGAATAATGATGCTGAATAATGTTGTGGTAACTTTCAGTTCTACGAGAACAGAATATACATGCCCTAAGCACCTTTCTGCAAAATAAATAGTACAAGCATAACAAAAACACAAGTGTGTGTGTGTGTGTGTGTGTGTGTGTGTACTAGTAGGAGTAGCCTTGGTGCCACTGTGTATACGTCCATTAAGCGTCTCTTGAGCTCCAAAGGACTGAGGCTTTGTCACTTTGATGCAATATGACACTAAGAGAGACTGAAGTAAAAGATATAAAAAAGTAACAACCGTAACATTCTCACTGCCATGCTGCTTTCTACTGTTTGCTAACCCTGTTTTCCGGCGCGTTCGTGGCGTCGAACGTGACACACCAGAAAAAAAAACAGAAAGGCAAACTCGTCTACTGGCAATGTGAAAGGAGTCAATCGCCTATTTTTAGCGGGTTTACCCACGTTTAAAAAACCTGCATATACGCGCTAATTTTGGTGTAAAAAGGGTATATGATTCAAATCTCTCTCTCTCTCTCTCTCTCTCTCTCTCTTTCTCCATCACTCCTCTCTCTTTCTCTCTCTCTTTCATGTACTCTTACACTGTGAACTCTATACAGACATGCGTTCTGAATTATTTTTTCAACTTTCAAACCATGTTGCAAATTTTAATGAGTACAATGATTTAAATAAACTGTGTGTAGTTTTAGCTGGTAAATATTGTATCAACGAATGTGCCAAAGCTTGCCACCTCATCCTTAACAGAAGACGTAAATTTTATAATGCAGTACTAAGATTGTTTTATATTCTTTGTGTTTGTGTGTGTGTAATATGACCTCTATTTTTTGTGTGTGAGTGTGTATATGTATGTATATGTGTATCAATGTATCTGTACGAATGTATGTACTTACGTGTGTGTATATTTGTGTGTATGTATATATGTATACAGTATATATATGTATATATCTATATTCTAGTATTTTTTTTTATGTGTTTTATTTTTAGCCTGTGTCTCATAACTCTAAATGAGTGGTCCTCAACCTCCTTTTTTGGGGGGGGTATACTGTGTTTGTTGCTCTGTTTGACCTGTATGTTGAGGAGTGACACATAAATAAAATTCTATCTATCTATCTATCTATCTATCTATCTTCAATTTCATGTTTTCTTTATCTGTGAATAATTCCATGCATTGATATTTTTTTTGTCATTATGCCACAGATAGCTAGAAGCCTGATATCAACCCTATCAACTCTCTCCCTCCTTTTTCACCTATACCCCTCGCCCCCCCCTCATCCTTCCTTCTCTCCGATCCCTGCCTCCTCTCTCTCTTCTCCTTTCTCTTTCTCCACAGAAGAAATTGATGAAGTGATAGTGTGATAAACAGCTTGTGGTACAGGGAATGAGAGGGATGGGGGGAGAAGAGACTGTACTACATGTTTTACATGTGTGTCTTTGACTGTGTGTGTGTGTGTGTGTGGATGTGTGTGTGCGGGTGCCTATGAGCGTTCTCCACCACTTACATAATTGATGACTTTGAGCTGGAGAGAGGCTGCGTCAAGGTCATAGAGCTCACCTGAAAGAGAAAGGGAGAGGAAGAGTGACAGGAGGAAAAACGAGAGAGAACGAAGGGCAGATTGGCGTCGCAAATCAAGGGGAATGCAGAGCATGTACGAGAGTGGACAGAAAGCAATCCAGGGAGGGATGCAACGAGACAGAGAGGTCGAGGAAGGGTGAAGAAGAACCGGCGAACAGAGGGACTAATAATGAAGACAAGACAAGGAGATGGAGCGCTGGGCCAGACTGCAGATGAAGACAGGGAACAAAAGAGTTGGGCAGAGGAGAAGAGAGACGGAAAGGAGGGGGAGGTAGAGGCCGGGAAAAACGGAGGAGACTAGAGGCGATTCATATTTATTGACAATTACCAGGGAGTAAACAATGTTGGTGTTTGTCTGTATGTATATGTATGTGTGCACAGAAACAACATTAGTGAGTCAGCTCCATTATTCATGAGAGTTTAAACAGCGTTTCTGCGAAGTGTTCACACGGTAACTGTCACACATTCCTTATGCCACTGACGGAGCCCATCTAAATTCATAGAGCTTTTTATATCCAGATGGGTTTACTCTATTAACATACCCCACCTGCATGCGTGTGTGTGTGTGTGTGTGTGTGTGTGAGAATGTTTGTGTTTTTGTGTTATAGGAGGTGTGGGGCATGTGAGAAGTATAAGGTGTGTGTGTGTGTGTATGTGTGTGTGTGTGTGTGTGTGTGTGTGTGTGTTCATGAGAGAGAGACAGGGGTAGGAGGTGTCTTAAATGCATTTATGTGTATGTTATTAACCAAAAAAACATCTTTTAGTCATAGCCTGGTCAATTTTATTTTGACAGTAACATAAAAGCATACGTGTTAAAATTCCATTTTTTTTCAGAACAGAATGAGTGCAAAATAATTCCGTTTTCAATCATTGGTCTGTGTGTGTGTGTGTGTGTGCGTGTGTGTGTGTGTGTGTGTGCATGTGTGTGCGTGCGTACCACAGAGCTGTAGAATGTTACGGTCCAACTCGCAGTAGTCCTGGTCGGAGACATTGAGGTGAAGCAGTGCATTATGGGATTGTATGGGGGAGGGGCTGAGGGGAGGCCTCTGGTAGGATGCCTGAACAGCCTGGACACGGCCACATGCTACTGAGGCCTGGGATACCATGCACGCATACACACACACACACACACACACACACACACAAACCGATCCAGAGAAAAATAGAGAGAGATTGAGGGAGAAAATTAACAGACAATACTCTACTACAACTGCATGTGTGTGTGTGTGTGCGTGTGTGTGTATGTGTGTGTGTGTGTATGTGAGGGAGAGGGAGAGAGAGAGAGAGAGAGCTTACATGTTTCTCCAGCATATTAAGATGCAGCTCATCCTGATCAGATAGCGGTTTACAGCCCACCTGCAACACACACACAGTGAAAAACAATCCCAACATAGTAGTCTTCAAGACAGACAAGATCATCTATCAGAGGCTGTGCTGTCTCCATGAAGTTTGAATTATTAATAATATATATATATATATTTTTTTTTATAAAATCACATGAATGCCATGTCCTTGAATGCAAGGCTACCTGTCCAGCCCCGACGGATAAAATGGAGAAGCAAGGGGAAAACACAGCAGCAGATACATGTATGTAAGATCAGCCGCTCATACACCGCATCCAAAACACCTCTGAGGACCTCCAGTGACTCGGTGAACTCATTTTATATTTTAAGTAGTCTGTTATGACATTAGCTGTATTGACTTTCAACAGAACAGACAGTAACAGACTGTAAAGTGGTGAGAAATGATCCCTCTGTGTCGCTAACAGGTACAGAGACAGACTGGAAACGACAGGCTGCTTGTGTCTACGACTGTTTAGAGAATGGCAGTTCAGTAAACAAGTTGGTACGGTATTGACGTGGATCCAAAAAATACAAATGGGCATTGCTGCTCCAAATCAGCATCTCTGAATGGCCTTTTAACTGGTGTGCTCAAACAGTTGCAGTATAATGTTTGACAATGTTGCCATGGACACGCTGTAAGCATTGGTACAGTGCCCGAGACTCAGAAAGCTGGAGGGATTGCGGTGCCAGAGGCACAATTTTACTAGACACTGTAGCAGCTTGTTGATGACTCCAGCCTCCAGCTGAGCCTCATGCTGTCCTCACAAGGCGATGCTTACAGCCATGACAACGTCTGCAGGCGTACCCAAGGAGATTACCATGATACTCCGGGAAGGGCCCTTTCTATTCGTTCTAGTTCTATATTTAGATCAAATATATCAAATATCTGGATCACAAAAACATCCAAGTAATTATTTTCTGCCTTGTATGCCTATGTGCATGCATGAGACATAAACTAACATGACAAGCTCCTGGGTGTGTGTGTGTGTGTGTGTGTGTGAGACCCCAGCCTGGGAGACTGCAGTGTATTTGCTATGTGTATGACCTTCAATCCTGAGGGCAGCAGGCCGTAGGAGGAGCTGTGGCTCATGGGTAATACATACTCCCTAATGGGGGGGGGGGGGGGATATGGACCTTCTGCTCTTCATACAAATATCTAAATGTCATGGGAGAAAAGGAAGGAGGGAGATGAAAAGATAGATAACTCACCAGTAAGACAGAGACGGCCTTGTCCCGCTCCTGGTCCAAGATGGGAATAACAACGGCTGAAAGAAACAAAGAAAGAAACAAAGAAAGAAAGATTAGGGAGCAAGAAAGAAAGAGGTAGAGAGAAATATACATGAATTCTAAAAGACTCAATGCATTAATTCAGACAAAACACTTGGTCCTTGTATAGCACTATTTATTCTCTTTTCATGTGCTCTCTTGCTCTTTCTCTTTCTCCCTCTCTCTCTCTCTCTCTCTCTCTCGCTCTGATTTGTTGTTGCTCCACGGTCTAATAGGAATACAAAGAGGAAATGAACAAGGAAAAAGTAAACCTACTGTCCTTGCATAACACTGCCTTTTTTTCTTTTTCTTTTATTTGCCTGCCTTTTATTTGTTCTTCTCATAGAATTAGAGCAGACAGCAACGGCAGATCCTTACGTATCAAATAAAATGTTGATAATGCTAATTCTTACTATCTCATTATTGAATGTTCAGCGGTATTGATTTGGAGCCCAAAGGTAGCTGAGTGGATAAGTCATGTGTATGATCTAGGATCGAACCCAGTCACAGCTTTGTCTCCTCTGTCTCCCTCTCTACTCTCCGTAATCTAGACGAAACCAAAATATGTTGATTTAAATGAGAATGCTCGTTCTAATCGTTCTAACTCTTTCGTTGTTTCTCATCATAGACCTTTCATTTTTTTGTCTCTTGTTCAACTTTGTTGCCCACACGGTTCCGTACCTCTCCCTCTGCAATCATCATCTCTTGTTCACTACTTCCCTCTCTCTCTCTCTCTCTCCTTTCGTTTGCTTTTTCTTTCCTCCCACGTTCTCACATCGTTCTGCGCTTCTGCAGACACACACACACACACACACACACAAATGTTTGTTCTCATTCCCCAATGCACCAGCATAATTTATACCCTCCCTTCTCAGAATTAAATATCTAACCTACACTCCTAACCACACACACAAACACACACACACACACACCTCGTCTGTGAGCTGGTAGGGGTGTGGCAAGGCAGATTCTGTATTTTTCTGGCAGCTCAGAGGGAGGAAGGCCGGCACACTGACATCGCTTCAACTGGTCCACAATATTCCTAATAGATAAACAGACAGACAGACAGACAGGTGGGATTCAATGGCGGCTTTGACAAAGACAATTACTTGCGTTAGTCAGTGAGGAAGAGAGAGAGACAGACAGATAAATAGTCTGGCAGACACTGGGGAGACAAAGTGAAAGAGGGGATTTGGAAGACAATTGGAGTGAATGGAAAAACAATTGCCGGCATTACTAAAACAGACACGTTGTGTTCATTGACACTAACCCAAACAAAAAGTATCTCTGAATAGACCTATTATTCATTGTGAAATCATCATATGAACCCAGTGCAGCCGTGTGTGTGTGTGTGTGTGTGTGTGCATGTGTGTGTGTGTGTGTGTGTGTGTGTGTGTGTGTGTGTAAGGCCAGGTGTGGAGCCAGGTGTGATGTTGGCGAGGGTCCATGTGTGTGTCTGTGTGTGTGTGTGTGTCTGTCTCTGTGTCTGTGTGTGTGTCTATTATCTTCTATACAGAGGGCAGCTTTCTCATGCTAAAATATGAGACCAGCATCTGTTCTATCTGGACTGGCTAGCGGTTATGGACACACACACATACACAGACACACACAAACACACACAGCTGCAAGCATGCGCGCCGATACACAATGCACAAATACACACATACACAGCCACAGCCAGAGAAAGTTCGAAAAAACGTACACAAACTCATATACATAAAGATGAAATACACACACAAACAAGTGCACTCACAAAACATGCATGCAAACACACACACGGCAACATTTTTACACACACACACACACACACACACACAATAAGCACACACACTCTGCATGAATGCGGATAGAAACTAGAGAGAAAACGCTCTCACACTCATACACACAGGTAGATGCATGATCGGTGAGCTGGAACGAAATATCCACTTCACACAACAATCGACTTAAAGCCTGGCAGCTACTCCCCCCTCCCCACCCACCCACCCACACACCCACCCACACACACAGTGCACACACACACACACACACACAGGCACGTAGCAGGGGTCATTCCATTACACGCTCACACGGTTTGAAAACCCTTCACACCGTTGTAGTGAATTCTCTGCACGGCACATTGATTCAGAGGGAAAGTATCCATTTATTTCAGCTCACTGAGGAATATTCTACAGGTCGTAACTGCTTAACTATCTTGGTATTATAGTGCAGTGTCACCGCAGTGTTTAATGTCCCTGTCAACTGACAGTAAAAGAAGAACAGACAATAAAAGTGTTAAATTGTGCGTTCTAATTGGCATTACTGAATCTGTACATTGTGGATCATGCCCTTATGTCTTCCTTCAGCTGGATGCAATTAATGTATTTTCTGTATTGAGCATTGAGCAATTAAAAAGCACAAGCGAACTTGTTGTAGTTTAACTTAGCCATGATGTTAGCAATCTGGAATTATATCATATTTTAGATGATGTACTGTCCAGCCCTCATTTTTGTGGTCATGTGTATTGTGTGCAGTTGTGTGTACGTATAATCTGAAAGGCATGTACCGTGCCAAGTCAATACACCATGCCAAGTCAATTTAGCAATGTTTTGTGCTTGGCAAGTATAGGTGATATACACTGCTGACTCTATAGGTTGAAAAGACAGAGACCAACAGCTGCTGTAGTTTGGCTCACAGAAAAATGCTCTCAGCCTTATCTGCAGGCTGATTCTGGTATTATAGTGTGGTAGTATTTGTCTTTGTTGACTGAAATTGAAAACTAAGACTAACTGAGGATTTTCTTTCCAAAATAAGGTATCTAACGTATTAAAAATGTAACAATTATTCTTACAAAATGAATGCTGCCAAGAAAACAAAACATATTTAGAAATGATAGCACATCCATCTTAAAATCCACTAAACTGCAGCATTTTTAAGGAGTCAATCATCTGCATTTATGAAATATTAAGTAAAACATAGGTCACCTTTTTCACAAAACAGATACACAGTATGGCGTTTTAAAATGAAATGCTTTAGCTGTTACAGGAGCTAAAACCCATTGTATTGTGCAAGTACAGTTTCTGTCTGTATTTTTTAAACCTTGGATTGTGTGTCTTCCTTTTGCAGTATTTTTTAACAGCAGCAGTGTCCTTGTTGGGCTATAAAACATCAGTTGGCTTGGACGCACCCTTTAGGGGATAAACAATCATTGTAGTTGTCTTGACTGAAACAGGATTCCTCTGCAGCACTGTATTTTGCTCTGTGTGTGTGTGTGTGTGTGTGTGTGTGAGTAGGCGTTTGTGTGTATCAAGGTTCTGTTAATAGGCTTGTATTAGAAGGTGGGCTGGAGTGAGGCTCAAACAAAGTGGCCTTCTGCCTCTGGGAGAGGTTCAGTGAGTGTGCGTGGGTGTTTGTGTGTCCGTGCATGTGTGTATGCCAAGGTCCTGATAACAGGCTTATATAAGCAGGTGAATTGGCGGGAGACCAGTGCAAAGTAGCCTGTAGCTCTTTTAATATCCCCGCTACCTCTAACCTCCATGCCGGGCTGACAAATGCATGTGTGTGTGTGTGAGTGCATGGATGTGCCGGTGTGCCTGTGTGCGCTCATACACTTGCATGCATTTCTGTACGTGTATGTGTGTATGTATGTGTGTCAGTGTGTCAAAGGCTTGTGTGTGCGTTCCTGTATGTTGTGTTTGTGTGTGTATGTGCCTTTGTGCGCCGGTGTATGTTTACGTCTGCGTCTGCGCATTTGTGTGTGTGTGTGCATGTGTTTGCGGCGTGTACGCACGTTTGTGTGCGGCGAGGTGCTGGAAAAGGGTTCTTGTCTGACACACAGACAGTTTCATCAATAATGTAGTGTTGCTTTTTGCCGGCGCCTGGACAGCAGTAGCAGTAGCGCGGGGCTGTAGCGCTTCAGAGAGCACTTAAGAGAGGAGGGGATCACCGTGTCTCGCTGAGAGACGCGGGACCGGCACCGCAGCTATTAGCCCTCCAACGCTTCCACAGGGAGAGGCGAGAGGGCGAGGGGGAACGGGGTTGGAGTGGGGGCAGAAGAGATAGAAACATTTGAAACGCAGTCGGCTCAGCAGGGCGAGAGCAAGGGTGGGAAAGAAAGAGAGGGAGGGAGAGAAAGGGTGGGGGAGAGAGAGAGAGAGAGAGAGAGAGAGAGAGAGAGAGAGAGAGAGAGACTGGTGCAGTGAGGTGGGAAGGTGGGAGAGTAAAGGGAGTGTCAGAGAGAGAGAGAGAGGGGAGTATAGGGAGGGAGAGAGAGAGAGACACTGAGGTGGGAAGGTGGGAGAGCAGGTGATAAGAGAGGGAAAGGGAGCGTCAGAGAGAGAGAGAGAGAGAGAGAGAGAGAGAGAGAGAGTGAGAGAGAGAGACTGAGGTGGGAAGGTGGGAGAGCAGGCAATTAGAGAAGGAAAGGGAGTGTCATAGAGAGAGAGAGAGAAAAGGGGGATATAGGGACAGATAGAGAGTAGAGAGAGAGAGAGAGAGAGAGAGGTGGGGGGTATGGAGAGAGACAGAAGTGTAATAAGGGGAACAAGGAAGTGAGAGCACGGGAGAAGAAAAACAGACAGCTGGATAGGGACAACTTAAAATAGGGACAAGTGGGAGAGAGAGAGAGAGAGAGAGAGAGAGAGAGAGAGAGAGAGAGAGAGAGAGAGAGGGGTGATAAAAAAAAGAGAGGGCAAGATAAAGGGAGGAAGAGAGCAGGTGAGATCCGGAGAGAGTAAAGGTCCCTGTGTGTTCCTTGATGATGAGATCAATCTCCCTTGTCTCTGTGATGATGTGGCGTTGGGGTGAGCGGATCCTATTGGGCGAGGTGACACCTGTTTGTTGCACGGAGCAGACAGCCATCTCTGCTCCCCCTCTCTTCCCCTCTTCATCTCTCTCTTGTTCTATCGCTCCTGCGCTTATCGCTGCCTTCAACAAGGCTGCCGCAATTCAATTCAGAGCACGCCAGCGGTTTTCTGAGACGAAACAACTGTTGTTTACCGCGTAGAGACTGAGAGAGACACACAGAAAGACAGACGGGCGCATGCACACACACACACACACACACACACACACACACACAAAGAGACACATAATGTACCTGATCTTTCCCTCCTTTGGCAGTTCATGTGGCGGATCGTCAGACAGCAGCCTTGAGTCTCCCTCCAGAATGTAGACACACACACATTCCTGTAATAAAACATGCACACACACACGCGCGCACACGCACACACACACACACACACACACACACACACACACACACACACATTCATCTGTAAAATGAATCAGATTCTAATTAAATTAATGAGCGACGAGCCTCATTCATTTGAGACGAGTCCTGGGACTCAACTCGTGTGAAGACCAAGACATTCAGCTCCGCCACTCTGCATATTAACACCAAGCTGTTTTTTCAGGTAATACATCGAGGTGTTTGTGTACACTACCAGTCAAAAGTTTGGAAACACGCATTGTTCTTTATTGTTCTTTATATTTACTATTACTATTTTTTACTAACATTTTAGAATAATAGAAAAGACATCAAAACTATTAAATAACACACATGACCAAAAAAAGTGTTAAACAAATCAAAACTATCTTATATTTTAGATTCTTTAAAGTAGCCTCCCTTTGCCTTGATGGAAAGGCAAAGGCTTTGGAAAGAAATTCATACACAGGCATCAACTTCACTGTTTATATTTGTCTAAGAAACAGATTTCAAACATTTAACCACAAGCCTTTAGATCAAAATGGCTTTAAGAGAATGAAAAACACAGCACATTCAATCAGGTGTGTCCAAACTTTTGACTGGTAGTGTATGTGTGTGTGTGTGTGTGTGTGTGTGTGTGTGTGTGTGTGTGTACCGTGCTGGGTAGCAGCTCCTGTATGCTGTCTCGAAGGGCAACTCGCAGCGAGCGAGCATCGACAACCGCCGCCAGCCGCAGTAAAGCATCCTGGGAAGGGAGACAAACAGATGCCCTTATGTCTGTTTAGTTGTTTGTTTACAAACTGAATGTGCGGCTCTGAAAACCTGAGGCCCTTGGCTGTGGTTTTGTTTCTGCGGATACAAAGTTTGTCTAGTACCAGCGTTTTCAACAGAAATGTATCTTGGCAAGTTGGAAAGACCGCTGAAACAACATTTAAACTGTATTAAACCTGACAAATGCACAGCAGTCTGTGCTTGTTGGAGGCACACATGAGATGCTTGAAATGAACCAAATGCAGACATGTTCGCTCTTCAGTACACTTTGTAGTTTGCTTCATTTGTGTATTGTGAAAACCAAGCACTCACAATTCATTTGCGGGAAGCAAAGGGAAGCTGTTCATTGATGAAACGAAAGAGCAGGTAGGGGGACAATCAGTAAATATCTCACGGTTCACATGTCACCTAAAATACATTCAGTATGCTCACTGCTGCTTTCTTTGAAGATTGGATAAAAGCAGTTAACTTGTAGGCTAGTGTTTGAAAATACACTGATTATCTTGATCAGATTCAGTCTGATCAAATTTAGCAAGGCTTATGACTTTCATATATATAGTCTTTCTACATCAAAAATCACAACAGCCTTCTGACTGAAGTGTGAATGGAAAGCCGACTGGGAACTCATCAGACCTAACTAACCCTAACCCTGAAACAAACCAAAGAAGGATATGAATACTCTTGACAGTGAGAGGACAGTGTGACTGCGAGGAGAGAAGAGGAGAGAAGAGATTGTTTTCTTTAGTTCTTTTTGGTCAATTCAAAGAGGACTACCTTGTACTTTCAAGAAGATTACGTTTGAAAACAGACTAGAATAGAAGAATGGGGGAAGAGCAGAGCTTTTCTTAATTACTACAATCGGTTTTTGTGGGTGGGGATTTGTTATAGAGACTATCCTTCAACGGGACGACATGGGTCCACCCTGCCGAAGTATCCTTGAGCAAGGCACTGAATCCATACCAGTTACATTGTTATTACATGTAATCACAGTCTATAGAAACATCTTCAGAACTTCAGAATCTTATCAAAGCAAAGAAAAACAACAAACCAAATTGCAGCGGCTTAAGACGTTGCGGTGGCTTAGAGCTGTGTACTGAATATAAATGGGACTCTAGCAAGATAATAACGTTGAAAATGTTCTCTGCGACTGCCAGTTCATTCTGCCAGTTCATTCCATTTTTTTTTTCTGACAGACAGAGCTGCTCAGGTTCGGACTGGGAAAGCAGGGAGCGCACAGTGCCGCCGGAGGGAAAGCATCTCGTTCCTTAAAGCTCTAAGACACCACAAGGTTACTGAGAGCTTCGCCTGCTGGGGGAGTGATCTTTCTCTCCGTCTCTCACCCTTGCTCTGTTCCTTTCTCCTCTGCCTCGCACTCACTTTCACTACGTGGAAGAGAGGTGAAGAGGCGGTGATGGGTGAGTTGGGGAGGGGGGGACGAGGGGGGGCGGCGTCAAGGAGTGAAGGAGAGGAGAGGAGAAGGGAGAGACAGAGGAAGGGTGGAGAGGCTTGTCATGCCTGAGCACTCAGTGTTGGTTATTACATATGATTAGATATGATTAAATGCGATTAACTTTGATCACTCAATCAGCCTGCCAGAGTGCTGTTGTAATGAAGCTGGAGCTCTGCCAGCCCTCTGTGTGTGTGTGTGAGTGTTTGTCAGAGAGAGAGAGAGAGAGAGAGAGAGAGAGAGAGAGAGAGAGAGAGAGAGAGAGAGAGAGAGAGAGAGAGCAAGGGAGTGTGTGTGTGTGTGTGTGAGTGTGCTGCTCTTAAGCCATGGATCTTGAAATTCTCGTGCAAATCCTGATAAGTAATGTTTGATCAGAACCAGATTTGAACTGCCAAACAAGCGATGGATGTGTCTGACTCCCCATCCTCCCCACTCAGTTGTCCAGAACTCGGAGAAGATAGATGTTGAAACCTGCCGTCCTTCGCTCTTTGCATGTGTGTGTGTGTGTTTGTGTGCGTGTGTGTGTGCATTAATAGCAGTGAGATGTATGCCTTGGTAAATGTCAGACTCTGTCTTTTGACCTTTCACAATCATTTTTCATCATAAACCTCAAACCATCTGTTACATTAATCTACCTGCTTCCCCGCCCCTCGTCACACACGCATACACACACACACACACACACACACACACACACACACACACACACACACGCACACACACACATGCACCTACATACATACCAACCCGTCATGATGGTTAGTCAGAGCTTATAAAATAATCTGAGAGAAAGAGCTTCCTCCTCACTGTGGCTTCATGCAGAAAATGTTTTAAATCATGTCCCTTTTGAGCCTTTATTATTTTATTTTTGTTTTTACCTTTTTACATTTCAGTTTATACCATTTTGTCTTCATATTACTTACTTTTCTTCCATATCGTCACTGTCAGGTGAAAACCTCTAAAAATGTCAGCTTTTCAGGAACTATGAAAAACTGCATTTTTGACATTCTCCAAAAGGGTTTTGAAAGGGTTACATAAGGGTCATTTAATTTCCCCAGTGAGGGGAATTACATAGAAGATAACAGTATCCTTCAATCGGTTTTCAAGTTAAAACACGACAATCACCAAAATTGGAGTTTGAATGTTTTCACATGACAACAGCGATATGATTTCATGGATTGCTTTTCTCTAATACTATTTCAACTTATGTGATTTTGGTGGAGGCTTTTATCTAAATTGACTTGACAATACCACAAATGCATATCTTTGTAAAATGGGACTCAAACCCCCTGACCATGGCAATGTTAGACACGCTCTAGCCAATACTGCAAAACAGCAGTATAGGACAATGTAGACCATTATATTAATGGAATATTATATACAGTATATATTTTTTTATTTCATTTTAGTAATATTTTGATATATCTCTGTCATCCATGATTTCATTACCATATCCTTTATATTTCAGTACAGCTATACGCTCATCTAAAGTGCCAAAACACAATTCATTTTACTGTACTTACAATAGCAATAATTTCAATTCAGAAGTTATTAAGTATCTTCAGAGTAAAGGTCACACTGTCAATTATAAGACTTTTGGGACCCTCTCTTCCCTTCTATCCCCTCCTTCCTTTTTTTTCGCCCCCTCCCTTCCTCCTTCCCTTCCTCCCTGAACCATTCCACCCTAACCCCTAAATGTTACGCCTCCACATCCCTCGTTCCCCTCCTCCCTCCCTCCTCCCTCCCTGCCTGCCTCCCTCCCTCCTCCCTTTGTCAGTGTGTAGTCCTTGTTGTTGTCCTACCCTTCGGCCATTCTAATCACTCTGAGTGCTCTGACATTTTGAAAGGCACCTGTGATCAGCATAACTAAACACAGATACGTCTCTCTCTATCTCTCTCTGTCCCCCCACCCCCCACTACCACACGCACACGCACGCACGCACGCGCACGCGCACGCACACACACACACACACACACACACACACACACACACACGCACGCACACACACACTTTCCTCGTCTCTCTTTAGATAGAGTAATGCTGGTGTCAAATACTCAGGTGGGCCAGTTAACCTTGGCTCATTATAGAATTCAATGGCTGCTCTGTTTACCAGACATTTTATATTCACACATCATGTAAAGCTTGATGCTGTAATTGACAGAAAAATTGTGGATAGTGTGACAGGAATTATTCAGGGGATGCTTTAAAACAATTATAACAAACAAAATGTCATTATTTTTTAATAGAAATTGGATTTTACTGTACTTTACGGCTTGATTTGTTTACTTACTGCAGCTCATGTCTCTCAAGTGTCTACTCCTCCTACAAGAGCTACGGTCTATTTACTCTTGAGGAAGGCACTTAAGCCCAAATCATGTGAAACTGCTCAGTGGCCGACAGTAGGAGACACAGAATACACTGTACTGGTCTGGTCAGCCCACAGGTGTAATGATATGGAAATGAGATTAGAGTGAAGGAAGCAGGACTTAAGGGTTAAACAAGAATGTGCACAGTCGGCCTACCCTGGGTATAAAAAAATGTAAGACAAGGAGAAAATACAGGCTGAGAATTTAGCCCTTCATCCGATCCTTTCCCTGAAGTACAGCAGTCATAAATCAGAGGTAATGGAAGGGGAGGCAGACATTTGGAGCACAATTCCAGCAGGACAACTCACTGAAAAGTTTAATTAAGTCTGCATGGACAGAGCTGTAGCTGGCAGGATGAAGCCAAAACAGCCCAGTTTAATATCCTCATAATTCTTCAGCTACGTAGCAGAACTAGGCCAAATAATATTCTTTTTAAGGTTAAAATATATATATATATATTTTACCCTACTTGGGTGGCTGGTGGGTGGGTTTTTGCCACGTAGGCTACAGTGTGTTAGAATGTTTGGTGTTGGAAAGTATGTGAAAGTATACTTCTCTGTGAATGACAACTTTCCTGATACTGCCTGAGTTACTCTGATACCCATCTGGTAATCCAAGCTGGTAAAAACAAAGTCTAAAAATTATTTACCAGTGCTACTTGACCCAGGTCAGCTAGTTAGCTAGCTTTACTCTATGTTTGTTTTCTGAAAGAGCAGCTTTTACTCATAAAGATGTCGCCTTCACTGACACAAAGTTTTGTCCAGCTGGCCAAGAGAATCAGAACAAAGTCAACCACACCATAGAGGCCCAAAATATCAAAACTAGAATCATTATCACAGAACATCTGTCTGTCCGTATGGTACAATATCTCGGATGCCACTGATTGGATTTTGACGAAACTCCGGGGGATGATGCGTGCCTTGGTATTTTAACAACTGCACTGACTGGTGGCCTAAGGGGGGCGCTACAACGCTCACTTACGCATTACTGATTGGCAGGGGAGCCAACGGGACGACATGCTTATTTGTCTTCTCTCGATCCTTTCTTTTTTCTTTTGAATATCCACCTACCATCAAAGACAATCAGCCACATCTGCAGAGCTACATGAATACCAATTATATTTACAAGGAGACCGCGGTAACTCTGACAGCACCTTTGAAGTTTACCGCCTCACCTATCACCGCAGCTGCTGTCACACAGGACCATCTCATGACATCTCAGTGAATGCAATTATGCTATTTGTATGAGTAACAGGATCATCCCATGGTCACACACTTTAATGAGATCCAGTCAGGAGAGGAATCACTGTCGAGGATTAGACGCATTGAACACATCAAGGACTGTACTTGATGAAATATTCAAGATTTCTGTCGCCCCAAGATGAAGATGTAATGGTATAATGGCAAAACACTCAGACTCTGGAGACTCTGGATTTAAAAAGTAAAAGTGTCTTTAAAAGTGCCATGTTTAACAACACCTAAAATCACTGTAAAGCATGGCCTCTCATGACTACACTCACGGATGTATTGAAGGTGACAGATTCAGTTTAAAACCACATTTTAGATTAGCCAGTTGCCCTGAATACTAATATTCTAGATTTGTGCTGAATACTAATATTCCAGATTAGCCACTTTAGATAAAGACCTATTTTAACTAAAGACTCAACGAGGGGGATTATTTTAAGGAAGGGTAAATCCGGCTCAATCCGAATCAATCCAATCTGCATTTCAAGAGGTTTACTACTTGACCTTGATCTAAAGGCAAGCGGCACTTATAGATGTGATGAAGGGTAATGGCTTCTCTCATGTTAATGCAAATAACTAAAGGCATCCTGCTGCCTACCTATGGATTTTTAATGTAAAATCATCAATTTACATGCCCAGACATTTCAGCAACTCACTCACTCACTCACTCACTCACTCACTCACTCAGAGGCTGTTAGTACCTATAGATTATTTGATGTGGTGTATTTGTCCATTGGTTAAAGTCGAAAAGGGAAGTATTTACCGTCCACTCTTAAGTGTTTGAGTTAAATGGATTACTGATTGATCCGGATTGCTCTTCAAACAGTCGTTGAAGGAGGGAAGTGAGGAGGAGCGAAAACCAAACGAGAGAAGTAAGTGAAAAAGTGAGTTAATATGTGAGGGAGTTGGGAGAATTAGTGAGAGGGAGAGAAAGAGTGTGAGTGCATGTGTGTGAGAAAGAGACAGAGAGGGACAGACACATAGGCATGCACATACACACACAGACAGACACACACACACACACACACAGCGTGGCCAGAGGAAGGCTGGTAGTGCTGCAGTGGGTCCTGGTTGTTATTCCAACAGAGCTGGGTCTCCAGTAGCATCACTAACATACTGGAGACACATGCACTGTAGAATACAGCCAAGCCATGAAGAAGG